>NW_020527674.1:0-21468 GCF_003368295.1 Carassius auratus
TCCATGGCGAGACATCGAACTTCATCACGGCGCCATGGACACGCCTTTTAACAAAAACTCAAGATCTTCACAACTAAACATCACACAGGTCTTTAGATTAGACTGACCACAAAAAAAGACATTGATGTCATAAAATTTCTAGGAGTAGTTTGTCGCAGTGTAAATATGTCATTCCTGTTGCCAATAGGTGGCGCTATGACTATAACTGAATATTGGCATGTAGATCTGTTCAGGTCAAGAGTCTTATCCAACATGTGAAGTTTGGGGCAGATTGGACATTGTATGTCTGAGTTACAGCAACTTCCTTTTTCATGGCGAAACATCGAAATTTGTCAGGCCGCCATGGACACGCCCTTTAACGAAACCTCAAGTCTTCGCAATTTAACATCGCAAAGGGCTTTAGATTACACTGACCAAGTTTGGTGTTGATCTGAATAAATCTCTAGGAGGAGTTCGTTAAAGTAACCCCTGAAAATGACAAAAACAACACCAATTTTGCAGAGAAATTCTAAATAACCGACTTCCTGTTGGGATTCGGATTTCGTACCAAGAGACTTTTTTGTAGGTATTGGTGTGTTACATGTGTATACCGATTTTTGTACATGTACGTGAAACATAGCTCGAGGCGCACGTTTTGGTGGAAAGTGTATAGGTGGCGCTATAGAGCCATTCTTGCAACACCCGGTGGGTAGATTTGGCCGCAGATCGTTCAGGCCAGGATCTCTTATCACACATGTTGAAGTTTGGGGACAGATCGGACATTTTAGCCTGGAGTTTAATAACATCTTTAGTTTCAGAATTCCTATGGCGAGACATCGAATTTCGTCGCGCGCCATGAACAAGCCTTTTAACGAAAACTCAAGATCTTCACAACTGAACATCGCACAGGCCTTTAGATTAGACTGACCACAAAAAAGACATTGATGTCATAAAATTTCTAGGAGTAGTTCATCGCAGTGTAAAAATAGTCACTTCCTGTTGCCAATAGGTGGCGCTATGACTATAACTGAATATGGGCATGTCAATCTGTTCAGGTCAGGAGTCTCATCAAACATGTGAAGTTTGGGGCAGATTGGTCATTGTATGTCTGAGTTATAGCAACTTCCTGTTTCATGGCGAATCATCGAAATTCGCCAGGCCGCCAAGGACACGCCCATTAACGAAAACTCAAAAGCTTCGCAATTTAACATCGCAAAGGCCTTCAGATTAGGCATACCAAAATTTGGTGTTGATCTGAATGAATCTCTAGGAGGAGTTCGTTAAAATACAACGCATGGAAATGACAAAAATGACACAAAATTGCTCATAATATTAGTAATAACCGACTTCCTGTTGGGTTTCGGATTTTGCTCCAAGAGACTTTTTTGTAGGCATTGGAGAGTTACATGTGTATACCAATTTTCATACATGTACATGAAACGTAGCTCGAGGCGCACACCGTTGAACGTGTATAGGTGGCGCTGTTGAGCCATTTTGCCACACCCACTTCTGAAACCCATATCAGACAGTAAATTTCGCCAGTTCTGAGGTGTGTGCAAAGTTTCATGACTTTTCGAGCATGTTTAGGCCCTCAAAAATGCGATTCATTTTGGAGAAGAAGAATAATAATAATAATAATAATAATAATAATAATAATAATAAATAATAATAAACGGAGCAATTCCAAGAGGGTCCTCACACCATCGGTGCTCGGGCCCTAATTAAAGCTGCAAGCAGCGATGAACGGGCCCTCGCACCCGGGCTCACCGGCAGCGAGTGGCTTTAGTTAATAGGTGAACGGTGAGAAATATGCGTTTAAACTCATAAATATAAGTAGAATATATCAATGTTTATTCCATATATGTGCCAATATTCCTGTTGCCAGCAGGTGGCGCTATCATTATAATGGAATATTGGCCTTCAGATGTGTTCAGGGCAGGACTTTTATCGAACATGTGAGGTTTGGGGAGGATTGGACACTTTATGCCTGAGTTACAACAACATCCTATTTCATGGCGAAACAATGAAATTTGTCAGGCCGCCATGGACACGCCCTTTAACGAAACCTCAAGATCTTCGCAATTTAAGATCGCAAAAGGCTTTAGATTACACTGACCAAGTTTGGTGTTGATCTGAATAAATATCTAGGAGGAGTTCGTTAAAGTACAACCCCTGAAAATGGCCAAAACAACACTAATTTTGCAGAGAAAATTCCAAATAACTGACTTCCTGTTGGGATTCGGACTTCGTACCAAGAGACTTTTTCGTAGATATTGGTGTGTTACATGTGTGTACCGATTCTTGTACATGTACGTGAAACATAGCTCAAGGCGCACTCCGTTTAAAGTGTATACGCACTCCGTTGAAAGTGTATAGGTGGCGCTATTGAGCCATTTTGCCACACTCGATGGAATATTGGCCTTCAGATCTGTTCAGGCCAGGACCCTTATCACACAAGTGAAGTTTGGGCAAGATCGGACATTTTATGCCTGAGTTATAACATCTTTTATTCCCATGGCGAGACATCGAACTTCATCACGGCGCCATGGACACACCTTTTAACAAAAACTCAAGATATTCACAACTAAACATCACACAGGTCTTTAGATTAGACTGACCACAAAAAAGACATTGATGTCATAACATTTCTAGGAGTAGTTTGTCGCAGTGTAAAATATGTAACTTCCTGTTGCCAATAGGTGGCGCTATGACTATAACTGAATATTGGCATGTAGATCTGTTCAGATCAAGAGTCTTATCCAACATGTGAAGTTTGGGGCAGATTGGACATTGTATGTCTGAGTTACAGCAACTTCCTTTTTCATGGCGAAACATCGAAATTTTTCAGGCCGCCATGGACACGCCCTTTAACGAAACCTCAAGTCCTTCGCAATTTATTATCGCAAAGGGCTTTAGATTACACTGACCAAGTTTGATGTTGATCTGAATAAATCTCTAGGAGGAGTTCGTTAAAGTACAACCCCTGAAAATGGCAAAAACAACAGCAATTTTGAAGGGAAAATTCAAAATAACCGACTTCCTGTTGGGATCCGGATTTCGTACCAAGAGACTTTTTTGTAGGTATTGGAGTGTTACATGTGTGTACCAATTTTTGTACATGTACGTGAAACATAGCTCGAGGCGCACTCCGTTGAAAGTGTATAGGTGGCGCTATCGAGCCATTCTGCCACACCCGGTGGAATATTGGCCTGCAGATCTGTTCAGGCCAGGACTCTTATCACACATGTGAAGTTTGGGGAAGATCGGACATTTTATGCCTGAGTTATAACATCTTTTATTCGCATGGCGAGACATCGAACTTCGTCGCGGCGCCATGAACAAGCCTTTTAACGAAAACTCAAGATCTTCACAACTGAACATCGCACAGGCCTTTAGATTAGACTGACCACAAAAAAGACATTGATGTCATAAAATTTCTAGGAGTAGTTCGTCGCAGCATAAAATATGTCACTTCCTGTTGCCAATAGGTGGCGCTATGACTATAACTGAATATGGGCATGTCAATCTGTTCAGGTTCGGAGTCTCATCAAACATGTGAAGTTTGGGGCAGATTGGTCATTGTATGTGTGAGTTATAGCAACTTCATTTTTCATGGCGAATCATCGAAATTCGCCAGGCCGCCACGGACACGCCCTTCAACGAAAAGTCAGGATCTTCGCAATTTAACATCACAAAGGCCTTTAGATTAGGCATACCAAATTTGGTGTTGATTTGAAGAACTCTCTAGGAGGAGTTCGTTAAAATACAACACATGGAAATGACCAAAATTACACAAAATATGCTCATAATATTAAAAATAACCGACTTCCTGTTGGGTTTAGAATTTCGCTCCAAGAGTCTTTTTTGTAGGTATTGGTGTGTTACATATGTGTGCCAATTTTCGTGCATGTACGTGAAACATAGCTGGAAGGCTGTTGATTTTCTTGGTATAGGTGGCGCTGTCGAGCCATTTTGCCACACCCTCTTCTGAATCCTATATCAGACGAAAATTTTCACCAGGTTTGACGAGTGTGCAAAGTTTCATGACTTTTTGAGCATGTTAAAGCCCTCAAAAATGCGATTCATTCGGGAGAAGAAGAAGAAGAAGAAGAATAATAATAATAAAAAACAAAGCAGATACAAGAGGGTCCTCGCACCTCGGTGCTCGGGCCCTAATAAATATAGCTGCAAGCAGCGATGTCGGGCTCAAGCCATCAGTGCAACGCCACCCTGGTGGCATCGGGAAAACTGTGCCCAGCGGGCATAAGCATTTACAGTAACCCTCTGACAATCAAGTTTTAAGGGATGTGGCAGTTAAAGGGTTAATCCGACCAATCTAGACTTTGAAATCACATACACAGAACAATATATATAACTTTAGTAACACTTTATTTTAAAATGTATAAAAAATGTATAAGGTGTGCATTGTAGCTGACACCTATATGAACACATTACAATTGTTTTGTGACTACAAGTCTTTCTTCTCAAATGCTATTGAGTGGTCGCGAACGCGGATGGGAGAATGGCGCATATTTGTTTTGTTTTTTTTGAGCAACTGGTGCCCCCTCTGGGAGTTGGTGCTCTACGAAGACTGCATACTCTGCATATAGGGAGCGGCGGTACTATCTGGAAGATATATTCCTCAAACCATCGTACAAGTGAAGGTGATGCTAGTCCTTCAAGAATCGCTCAAAACCTTTTCAAGTGTACAGTTTCCTTTTATTGCATCTTGAAATAAATATTTCTGAATTCTGAATCAAACTGGGTTGTGTTTATTGATTTATTTTATAAGACAACTGAAACTTTAATCTCCTTTGTAATATATGTGCTTTTAAACCAAGAACAATGTAATTAGAGATGTATTCCTGCTTAATAATGACTATTATTAAGGGAAAAGGCTTTATAATCATGAACTATTTACTAATGCTTAGCTAATGAGTGCAGTTATTATAAAGTGTTACCAATGCATTTACTAATGTTAACAAATTAGACATTATTATACAGTGTTACCAAACCCTTTAATAATTTATTAGTGTTTTGTAATGATTTTAATGACCTATAAGCATTTGTGAAATAGTTTTGCTTGCATTGCAGCTTAATCTGTCAGTTGAAGAGTTTTACTGTTACATCCATGAGATTAATAAATGTCATGTCACGTCACAGGTTGTCATAGGTCAGTATCAAATGAGTTTGAAATTATAATTTGCAGCACAAATAAGGCTTCTTAGGATGTTTTTAAATCCCAAAAACTGTCAGAAAAGGATAAGGCCTAAGAGATTTCTTAACCTGTAATGAAAGGAAAAAAACACCACCATTAGCAACAACAAAAACAATAACAATTTAAAATATAGATTTTTTTTTCCTGATTATTAAAGGAATGATTAGGTCTCTCTCTCTCTCTCTCTCTCTCTCTCTCTCTCTCTCTGCCAGACAGCCCCTCCCTACAATCCACACACACTGTCAGTCACCAAAGATTCACAGTCACCAACCCCCTCACACTCACACTCCCCCTCCCTCTCCCCCTCCCTTTCCTCACACAGACTGAGTGGCCAGAGTGAGATCATGTCAGTTGAGAAGTCTGACAGTTTTTTCTTTTCTTTTATCCATACAGTGTTGTAAAGTCATGAAACTATGCATATTTCCTCATAATGATTTGATCTCTGTATGAAAACATGCCTTGAAGTGTTTGGAAGCTGCAATTTAGACATACAATACAATTAATGTTTCCCCTTCTTACTGTCATTTCAAAAAATCACCACGTCAAAACCGTTCAAGCTAACCAAAATCCGTTCGCAATTTAAGTTCCTCGATGTTGTTTCTTCATGTAGTCAAAGTTTGGTGTGTATAGTGTACTTCCCATGTGAGGAGTACGCATTAATTCACAACTGTAAAATCTCAAAAATACACATTCAAATCAAAATAGCTGACTTCCTGTTGATCGTAGCTTATGACTGTGAATTAGAAAGTTGTCCGTCTTGATAAGAACAATTTAAGTACCGAGTTTGGTGTCTGTAGCTAAAACTAAATAAAATGCATTATTATTATTATTAGCTGTACACTTGCTAAACATTTTTAAATATAAACTTATGCAATTGTGTGTGTGTATATATATATATATATATATATATATATAAATAAATTCAAGTGTACAGTTTTCTTTTATTGCATCTTGAAATAAATATTTATGAGTTCTGTGTTTGTTTATTTTATTTATTTTATTTTTTATTTTAATTTTTTTTAGGGAGATTACAGCCTTTAATCTCCTCAAAATAAATGTGCATATAAACCATGAACAATTTAATTATAGCTGTATTTATAAAATGCTTACTAAAATATTAATTTTGGGAGAAGGCTATATAAAGCATGAACTGACTATTTACTAATGCTTAGCTAAGAATTGCAGCTATTATGAAGTGTTACCAATGCATTTACTAATGTTAACAATTGAGACATTATTTTAAAGTGTTACCAAATCCTTAAATAATTTAAAAGTGTTTTGTTATGATTTCATTAACCTATAAGCATTTGTGAAATAGTTCTGCTTGCATTAAAGCTTAGTCTTCATCTGTGAGCTGAACAGTTTTACTGTTACATCCTTGAGATTATGTAAATTCAAATAAATGTCATGTCACAGGGTGACAGAGGTCAGTATCAAATGAGTTTGAAATTATTATTTGCAGCACAAATAAGGTTTTTTAGGATTTTTTTTAATCCCTGAAACTGTCAGAAAAGGATAAGGCCTAAGATATTTCTTAAGATGTAATGATAACAGCACAATTAGCAACAACAACAAAAAAATAACTATTTAAAATACAGTTTTTTTTCTGGTGATTAAAGAGATGTTTAAGTCTCTCTCTCTCTCTCTCTCTCTCTCTCTCTCTCTCTCTGTCTGTCTGCCACTCAGCTCACACCCCTCCCCCACTCACACTCACACACACACACAGAGTCAGCACACAGAGTGACAGAGTGAGATCAGATGTCTGACAGTTTTTTAATTTTCTTTTAATCATACAGTGCTGTAAAGTCATGAAACTATGCATATTTCCTCAGAATCACTGGTTTTCTAAATTAAAAATGTTTTTTAAAGGTTTGGAAGCTGCAATTTAAAAATACAAGACGATTAATGTTTCACTTTTTACTGTCATTTCAAAAAATCACCACGACAAAACCGTTCAAGCTAACCAATATCTGTTCGCAATTTAAGTTCCTCGATGTTTTTTCTTCATGTAGACAACGTTTGGTGTGTATAGTGTTCTTCCCCTGTGAGGAGTATTCATTAATTCACAACTGTAAAATCTCAAAAATACACATTCAAATCAAAATAGCCGACTTCCTGTTGATCGTAGCTGATGACTGTGAATTAGAAAGTTGTCCGTCTTGAAAAGAACAATTTATGTACCAAGTTTGGTGTCTGTAGCTAAAACTAACCCCCCCACTTTTGACAAAAGGTGGCGCTATAGAGTGCCTCCTTCACGCCCTTTTAAAAGCTTTTGCCATTGTCTAGCTATCACTAATACTGATATGTGTTTTGAGTTTCATGTAAATCTGAGCTTGTTGTCTGCCTCAAACTCACCATAACAGAACATTCAAGTTTGACATGTTGCCATGGCAACACTATATCAGATATCAATATCCCCACAACAGATTTACATCGGCCGTGTTTTGTCATTATTCTGATGAAGTTTTAAGTAAATAGAGTAAAAATAAGATGCTGAATTCAAAGCATTTGGAAAATGACACACTTCCTGCTGCCAGTTGGTGGCGCTATAACGTTGACTCTTAATAGTCACATATATACAATCGGTATCATACAACGAACAAACCCATGAAGTTTGATCAAATTCAGGAAATGTATGTGGATGTTATTAGACATTTCCTGTTTCTCATTTCTCGCCATAAGTTCCATGCCTCGCCACGGGCAAACCGTTCGAGATATCAAAAATCCCCTCGCAATTTTTCATCCTCAATGTCTTGAGATCATGTTCACCGAGTTTCGTGGCGAACGGGTTGAAAACCTCAGAGGAGTATTTCAAATTCTAGAGCATGCTTTTTTTAAACAGCCCTGAATAGCTGACTTCCTGTTGGGCGGAGCCTATGACATAAAGTGTGAAAGTTGTTCGGCTCAATGAGATCTATAAGTGTACCGAGTTTGATATAAATACATGCAAGTGTGTGTGAGCTATGGTTCAAGAATTCTGACTGTCTTCCAGGGGGCGCTGTAGAGCCCCTGTGCCACGCCCGGGTCCCAGCCTCTGCGGCGTCCTGATGGCCGCAGATTCCAATGTGTGTGCCAATTTTCAAGAGTTTTTGAGCATGTTAAGGCCCCCAAAACACCCCGGAAGGTTTAATAAAAAATAAAAATAATTAAAGCTGCAAGCAGCGATGATCGGGCCCTCGCACCCGGGCTCACCGCCAGCAAGCGGCTTTAGTAAAAAAAGCGAACGGCGAGAAATATGCATTTAAAGTCGTAAATATAAGTGGAATATGTCAAAGTCATTTATATGTGCCAATCTTCTTTTTGCCAGCAGGTGGCGCTATCATTATAATGGAATATTTTCCTTCAGATGTGTTCAGGCCAAGACTCTTATCAAACATTTGAAGTTTGGGGAAGATC
Organism: Carassius auratus; assembly: GCF_003368295.1. Taxonomy (NCBI): domain Eukaryota; kingdom Metazoa; phylum Chordata; class Actinopteri; order Cypriniformes; family Cyprinidae; genus Carassius; species Carassius auratus. The sequence continues at coordinate 8,594 of NW_020527674.1, forward strand.
GAATATTTTATGCCTGAGTTACAACAACTTCTCTTCCTATGGCGAGACATCAATTTTGTCATGGCGCCATGGACACGACCTTTAACAAAAACTCAAGATAGACTGACCACGAAAAAGACATTAATGTCAAAAAATTTCTAGGAGTAGTTTGTCGCAGTGTAAAATATGACACTTCCTGTTGCCAATAGGGGGCACTATATATCTTTGTTGTTCTGTCCTTTCATCTGCTCACTGCATTTGTTAACTGTGTCTTACAAGTGGTTTTTAAAAGTAAAAATTACTTCAATTTCAGTCTCTTTCAATATAAGTGTTTATATAAATGTTAATTAAAGCTTAATTAAAATATTTTAATACATTATTAATAATATTTTTTTTATTACATTTTTATTTTAAAATTAGTTTATGTACTGTGAAAAAACATAAATAATAATATTTTTAATGATAGGAATAACTAACATAAAAAAGATTAATAAATTACCTGAAAAATAGATTGTTCATTGTTAGTTCATGTTAGTTAATGCATTAACTAATGTAAACCAAAGAGAGCTTATTCGCACTTTTCATGATCTATAACCATTTTTAAAAATACTTTTATTGATCTATAAACATTTCTGAAATTATTATATAAAACTATATTACCAGTAAAATTCATTAGCTTTTTAAAATACATATTGTTTTACTTTGAAAGATTTTTATAAATGATTTAAATGCTTTATAGACGTTTCTAAAACAATTATTTAAAAGTAATCCTATAGCTCCATCTGGTGGTGGCCATGATAGGTATTACACACTGCACGTTTGGTGTTGCTATCTGAACCAGTCCGAATGAAGCGTTCCTAAATGGAGCAGGAGAACAGGACAGACTGTGCATATGCCTATGCAAGGCCAGGTTCACAAGCTCTATCTGTAATGCATATTTTTTTCAGAGCCCATGTTAATGGATCAGAGCATTCACACTGCACATGGTAAAAGATGTGAACAGAAAAGGTTAGAAGTAGAAAGGTGTGAAAAGAATGAATATCTAGCGCATGAGCATAGAGAGAGTTGTGAGTGCACAGGACACAGTTTGAGCAGAGGAAACGAGTTTTAAGTGCGCGCACGCTCTCCGAGCAAAAGCAGCATGTATCAGAGCGTTTTTTGTCAAAGTAAAGGAAATGTGCACGCAAGCGGAGAGATTCATGCTCGCACATTATTTTAATGTGTTTTTGCGTAACAATAACATGCTCTCGCTACTGCGTCTGCACCACATACACATACTGTATACACTCTGCAAACAGTGAACCTGTATAATCTATAACAAATCTATTTCAACACCTGAAGCATCGCTACAATGAGCTCAATGACCAATGCATGACAAGAAGACATGCCTAAAAATTCAGCACTCCTGAATATGAGTATTTCACTTCCAGCCATCGAGGACAATTATATATATCACTCATAAATCATGAAATACCAGATCTATAGTATTTATTAAGATTGATGTGATTTGAAATTGGTAAAATGTACTTGGAAAAAAATGTCATCAGAATATCAACGTGCCTTATTATTATGTACTTTGTGAAAAAGCATTTTTAACAATTTTATTGATCTATAAGCATTTGTAAAATATGTTTGCCTGCATTACAGCTTAGTCTTTATCTGTGAGCTGAACTGTTTTACTGTTAAATCAGCAAGATTGTGTAAATTCAGGTCATGTCATGTCATGTCACAGAATGGCTGTCATATGTCAGTATCAAATAAGTTTAAAATTATTATCAGAATAAAAAAATATATACAAGTCATCGTGTATGTATTTTTAAAATCTTTTTTTATTTTTCAATTTACATAATTCTTAACCTAATTATATAAAATCATTTTGTCTGAGCCCTACAAATTGTACTAGGTTTTTTTCGTCCCTAAAAATGATAGAAAATGATAGAGAGATTTCTTAAGCTGTAATGATGAAAAAAATCAACAACACACAATTACAGTTTTTTTTCTGGTGATTAAAGAGATGTTAACTCTCTCTCTCTCTCCCTATCTCTCTCTCTCTCTGTCAGGCAGGTCCTCAAGCACCCCCCCCCCCCCTTTCCCTCACACAGAGACAATGCCAGAGAGTGAGATCAGATGTCTGACAGTTTTATAATTTTATTTTAATCTTACAGTGTTGTAAAGTCGTGAAACTATGCATATTTCCTCAGAATCGCATGTTCTCTAAATGAAAAATGGTTTTGAAATGTTTGGAAGCTGCAATTTAAAAATACCAGACAATTAATGTTTCCCTTTTTACTGTTATTTCAAAAAATCACCACGGCAAAACCGTTCAAGCTATCCAAAATCCATTCGCAATTTAAGTTCCTCAATGTTTTTTCAACATGTAGACAAAGTTTGGTGTGTATAGTGCACTTCCCCTGTGAGGAGTATGCATTAATTCGCAGCCGAATTTGCCAAAAATACATATTCAAATCAAAATAGCTGACTTCCTGTTGGTCGTAGCTTATGACTGTGAATTAGAAAATTGTCCGTCTTGATAAGAACAATTTATGTACCAAGTTTGGTGTCTGTAGCTAAAACTAACCCCCCCACTTTTGACAAAAGGTGGCGCTATAGAGTGCCTCCATCACATCCTTTTAAAAGCTTATGCCATTGTCTAGATATCATTAATACGGATATGTGTTCTGAGTTTAATGTAAATCTGAGCTTGTTGTCTGCTTCAAAATCACCATAACAGAATATTCAAGTTTGACACGTTGCCATGGCAACACTATATTAGATATCAGTATACCCACAACAGATTTACATCAGCTGTATTTTGTCATTATTCTGATGAAGTTTGAAGCAAATCGAGTAAAAATAAGACGCTGAATTAAAAGAATTTTGAAAATGACACACTTCCTGCTGCCAGTTGGTGGCGCTGTAACTTTGACACCTTATAGTTACATATATGCGAGTAACATATTACAATGAACAAACCGATGAAGTTTGATGAAACTCAGGAAATGTATGCGGATGTTATTAGGCACTTCCTGTTTCAAATTTTGTGCCCTAATTTCAACGCCTCACCACGGGCGAACCGTTCAAGATATCAAAAATCCCCTCGCAATTTTTCATCCTCAATGTCTTGAGATCATGTTCACCAAGTTTTGTGGCAAACGGGTGGAAAACCTCAGAGGAGTATTTCAAATTCCAGAGCATGCTTTTTTTAAACAGCCCTGAATAGCTGACTTCCTGTTGGGCGGAGCCTATGACATAGAGCGTGAAAGTTGTTCGGCTCAATGAGATCTATAAGTGTACTGAGTTTCATATAAATACATGCAAGTATGTGTGAGCTATGGTTCAGGATTTTCTGACGGTGTTCCAGGGGGCGCTGTAGAGCTCCTATGCCACGCCCGGGTTCCAGTCTCTGCGGCGACCTGATGGCCGCAGGTTCCAATGTGTATGCCAATTTTCAAGAGTTTTTGAGTATGTTAAGGCCCCCAAAAACCCCCGGAAGGTTAAAAAAAAAATAAAAATAATAAGAATAATCCTTAGGGGAACAATAGGGCCCTGCGCCCATTGGCTCGGGCCCTAATAATAATAAAGAATAATCCTTAGAAGAACAATAGGGCTCTTCGCCCCTTCGGGCTTGAGCCCTAATAAGAAGAAGAATAATCCTTAGAAGAACAATAGGGCTCTTCGCCCCTTCGGGCTTGAGCCCTAATAATAATAATAATAATAATAATAATAATAATAAACAAAGCAGATACAAGAGGGTCCTCACACCATCGGTGCTCGGGCCCTAAAAAAACAAAGCAGATACAAGAGGGTCCTCGCACCTCGGTGCTCGGGCCCTAATAAGGACATGCTAATATAGAGGACCAACACTTCAAAAACACATAAATAAATGACTATTACATAGATTACTATCCAAATCATTTACTCATTTATTTAATATTTTTGCAGATTTGGTTCTATAACAGGACCAAATTTGTTGATATACAAAATTAAACACTAATATGTAAAAGAAAAAGAAAAAAAAATGCTGGTCTCAGACTTCTGAACCACATAGTGAACATGAACACAAGAATTTATAACGTACTTATCTGGCACACAGTTATATATGACCTCACCTTGATGTAATTTTACTAGTGACAGCTAGATATACCCAAACAGACCATTTGTCTTTTTTTGACATTAAAATATGCTGTTTCGGGAAAAGGCAACCGAGACGGGAGAGTTAGAGAACCTCCCTAATCGTCTGCCGCTGATGTGTTCCAGATCATTTCTGTGTGATTCTGACTACATGAGACAGGACACAGGTGTCCACCAGTGTGTACAGTATTTATGTGTGTTAAGTTGTGCACATCACGCAAAGACTCATCTTTACACCATCATTAGTCACAGATTCCAAACATGCTTCATCTCATTACTGGAAGACGACACATGTTGTGTCCATGACAGTAACAGACCCAGTACAGAGATGGATTTGGAGCTCCTCACTAATGACAGTAACACTAATGTAGCATGAATGAGGACTCTTGACCAGCTGGATAAAGCCCATTTCATTCCTCACAAAGCAGCAACATCTCCTGAATGGCATTTTGCAACAAACAAAGCAAGCTGAAAATATATCGAAAACAGCTGAGCACGGGCAAAATTTCTTGCAACACAGAAACAAATTCTGAAATATTTAAAAAGGCCCAGGCTAAGACAAACCACATGCTTGACTCATTTAAACTAATGGCTTTCAAGGCTCAAAGAAGTTCGAAAAACAGTTATAATAAATTGGTCCGTTAATGAGACATTAGCTTATTTCAAGTTGGCAATGGTTATCAAACATAAGCCGCGTATATCTTTTCCAGTTGCAGAGAAAAGGTCGCGTGGCTTTATTGATTGTTAGCATTAGCAAGCTCCAGCATTTGTTGTTGTTTGTCGTGTTTAGAATGTATCATAATATTACATAATGCTTACCTTCATTTCGCTCCTGGAGCATCCTTATGTATTCCTATCATTTATCCAGACTTTAGATTCAGAGTTAGGCCTAAGATTAAACCTTGCTGCTCATAGGTTATTCTTTCAGAGCTCAAGAGATTTAAAGGGGAAAGTTCTCCTAAAATAAACTAATAGGTTACTACTACTACTACTAATAATATATATATATTTAATCCACTCTTGTGTATTTTGTGAATTTTGAGTGTATGTAAAAATAATTCATATTATGTTACCACTGTGACATATAGTTACACTATATAAAATATAGTTATACTATGTAAAGTTATATATAGGCCTACTTATACTATATAAGTTACACTATAAAAGCATAAAGCTGAAACACCAATGTAACATATTGTAAAGGAGCAACTTAGGATCACTTATTGTATATGAACATTTATTGAACGTACATATGAAATTATAAAACAAAATATACAAACAAAATTTAAAGTAAAACATATGTTCCATAGACATAGGCATTTATTATTATTATTATTATTATTATTATTATTATTATTATTATTATTATTACTATAAGATACAAATTAAGGAGAATAATAAAGTTGCAATTATGAAAAAATATTATAAATTATAAAAGAAATTATGAGCTATAAGATTAAAATTCTTAAAAGAAATATGCAGTCACAATTAAAAATTAAATAAAATTTTAAATATTAAGACACAAGCAAAGTTGTGATTTAAAAGCTGGACAAAAAAAAACAATAAATTTTTTTTATAAAGCTGTATAAAGTTGGCAAATCAAGTTTGAAAATTGAGACAAAGGGAAATGTATAAAGAAATAAATACAAATAAATGTATTTTACAATTAAGAAAATTAAAATAAAATCTAATTAGGAAAACAAAGACACAATTATGAGAAATAGTCAATAAAAATACAGTTGCAATCTAGAAAAATAAAGATGGAGTTGAGATATAAAGTCACAATTAGGAAAAATGTAATCAAAATTGTGACAAATAAAATCATAATAAATGATGTATAAAGCTGCAAAATGATAAAATGAAATTATGAAAAATAAACTTGCTAGTATGAGAAATAGTCACATTTCTGAAAATAAAGTTGCAATTTTGAGATATAAAGTTACAATTCAGAAAAAATAAATACAAAATTGACAAAAAGTCAGAAATATGAAATCAAGCTGCAATACTGAAAAAAAATACATTATTAAAAATAAATTCACTATTATGTGCAACAGGATCTTTATTATTTAAAGTTTAAAGATAGATCATCACAATTAATAAAAAAATTACAACAAAACTGTATAAAATGTAATTACGAGACAAAGTTGGAATTATGAAAATAAAGTCATAATTATGGGGTAGCTACTTTTTACAGACACAGCTGTACTTTTCAAGTGACCCTGAAACACTTTGATTAGCCAGTTCAGGTGTGTTTGACTGGGGTTGGAGCTGAGCAGGTTTGCGTACCCATGCCATAAGATATATAGTGGTAAATTATTTTTTTGAAGAATATTCTGCACACTCTTTTTAATAGCGAAAGAACACAAAAGTACCATAAAAGTTCAAATAAAAGTGGTCCATACGATACATCACATGCTCTATATTGAGTCCTCTGAAGCCTTTGTGTGATGCACAGACTGACATTTAAATCAGTTGAACATTCCCTTCCATTCTTATCTACAGTTTCCGTTTTCACTTTTCTGGCTTTAATCAAACAGAGAAGGACTTCAGCTGAGAGTTCCCTGCAGTATCTGTCTCTGTATCGGCCTCAGGTATGTGAGAGCGTCTTCATGCATGCTGCGTCCATCTAATGATCAGATAAACCCCAGACAGAACAGGAAAACCTGCCTTCAAAGCCTCAGACTGCAGTCCTCATGTGGAGCCGGAGCCTGCGGCGCAGAACCATGGGAGACACCAACACACAACAACTGCAACTAATTGAACTCAGTTTACATTTATCAGAGGAGAACTAACGTCATTGTTATGCCATTGGCAGTAATATCCAGAGAGTTATAGTAAATCTTGTCATCGCTAATGGTGGGGCGTAAACAGCGAGACCACTAAAAGCCAGTCGACTGAAAACTGGTCACAAATCTGAAGTCAGTTTCGGGTTTAAATATGTATTGTTGATTTGCCATACGTGTCACTATTAAAGCATGTCTTTCATAATCTGAGGATACGTCAATTTTTTTTTTTTTTTTTTTTAGGGGAAATAATGATCCCAGCTCTCCCATATTTCTGTGTGGTTTTATTCAGACTCCAGCATTTAGACCTCCAGTGTCTACTCTTGCACAATAATGACCCATGTGCAGATGTTCTATGGCATAGAGTTTGGGAAATCAGCTCCACAAATTCAAACAAGGTTTACTCACGGACTGGATGATAACAGGATGTTTTCAAATGTAGTAATCAAGCTGCACAGAAACATGCTGTTGCGTGATGCACTTGAGTAGTTAGTGAAACACAAAGCTAAACTGAACGATTGATGACCCTGTCGGACCCTGGGAGATGGGGCAACTGGATTCAAAACATTCTACGTTTGATTCTATGTTTGCATTAGTCAGAAAACCACTTGGAGTGTTTTCGGCTCATATGATAAACTGTGTAAACCAACTTTAATTAAATCAAAACAAAACATGCTAACTTTAATTACAAAATAACTCGTACATGAGCAATGTGATCCTCATTATCTGCATCCTTTTTTTTTTTTTTAAGTAAATATGATAAAGTAAAATTTCCCAGCAAGACTCGACATAGCAATGAATGACAAAAATGAGAGCAGCCTAAAGTGGGCCAATCCTGTCTTTGACAATTAAGAGGATGTTCTTTGGATGGCTTTCTTATTATGTTTAAAGCCAACCGGAAATTCTGGGATATTGTTTTAATACTGTAAATCGGAGAAAATTCAATTGAGCTGCAGGATAATCCCTCAGAAATCAGAGTTTGATTAATTCCTGTGAGACCCACCTACACATGTGCCTTCAGAAAAAGAGAAAAGGCACAAAAAACAAAACAAAAAAAAACTACCGTAAATGCTGATGTGTGTGGATTAGTGTCTGGAAATGTTGCCACCACACATAATGGATTTACCATGAAAATTGTGCTGTGCGTCAAACACCGATAACTCATTTCTTTCACCATGAAAACCCTTTCATCTTTTTGGGGGGAGACTAGGGCTGTCACATTTCTTACTCCTGTGAATGTTTTTCTGAGTAGCTTTATTTCTGAAAGTTAGTTTCAGCCTGTATATACTCATAAAGGTGTGTGTATGTAAACAAAAATATTTCACTTTTATGTCAGGAACAAAAAAATACAGAAAAAACAATACAGTTCATTGAGCACACATTAACACTATGGGGTAAGTTGTCACAATGGATCATGCCATTATCAGACTATTATAAGCTTTTCAGGTAAATTTAAAAAGTAAAACATCCCAAAACATCATAAAATGACTAAACTGAAATAAAAATAAATTATAACCAAGAATATATATATATATATATATATATATATATATATATAATATAACAGTCTGCTTGTTCTGTACCATCACGTTTAACCCTTGCAACTTTGACAATGTTTGAGTGGTTGTGCAGATGACATCCCCTCCCTTTCTCTCTTCCTTTCCTCTTGTTTATTATTTTTTTGTGCATTTCTAGGTTGGATTGAGAATGTGCTCTATTTCCCTAAAGGAGTGGAGAGCGGAGCCCAGCCCTGTCGCCCCTCCTCACGCGGGCCGTTGAGTGAAAGACCATCAGAAGCCCCTGGACATCCTTCCTGCTGTGCCCACCTCTTCTCAGCCTGATCCCCGTCCCTGCACAGCAGCTGCTGCTGGGCCGCTCCTCTGTGGGTCACAGTGCTCTTCTTGTACCTGGAGTAAATCTGGCTAGGATACGTACAGCTTGAAAATCCCCAGGAGAAACCCATTCACTAAGTGTACAGGGGAGGGGGCCATGGACCAATTATAACATTGGAAAATAACAATTATATTACCCTACTTTTCACTCAGATAATACCGTAACATTTGCATCAATCTATTATACATATTACTGTAATATCATCTTTAATATGGTTTAGTGTGGATATAGAAAAAATGGGACACTGTCTGATAATTTAAAGTATGATGTCCAATGGGCTTAACCACTCAACAATACTAGTTTACATAGTTTAAAAATCTACACTGTAAATTAGGACTAAACAAGCAAATGCAAAAGTCTATGAGTTTTACATTAAATGTACTGATGTCATTTACAAAGATATAGCATTTTATTAACTTTATTTGTTATCAAAAGATTGGACATTTAAATACATTCTTTTTACATTTATATCAGAAAAAGTAATGTGTAACTGCTGCTTTTGGCTACAACAATAGTTCTTGAATTTTTGCACAAGTTCATCACAAAAAACATTTACATGACCTATTAATGCATTTGAAGTGTGTTCAGATTATCTGCAGTATGCATGAAAAGGAAGTTACATACATCACTCTGCAGGCTCACTGCAGTTGATTGCAATCAACATTTAGCATAATCTGCCTTATACAAACACATACAAATTCAGGTTAATTAAGTTCCAACCTGAGGCAGGACTATTTTGGTGGCTTACTGTAGATGTCAGTGCAAAACCAGTGTAATACAAAGTCCAAAACCCCAGGCGTGCCGAGGCTCATGGCAGTAAGAGTAACACAACTTCACTGGTTTTCTTCAGTGCTCCCCAGCTCTCATCCCACAGCCAAACATGACCACAGAACCAGAACAGCTTTCAATGCCATCGCTGCGATCCATCAGACCTCACAAACCTGGCCAGGACCCAACCCACTGATGTAACATACCCACAGTTCAATGCACCGACCTTTACCGCCATCATTTTCCCTTATTAATCTGTTCAATTAGATTGGTTTAGTTGCATTTTACAGTAATTTGCAGAGATGTTTCAGCTATACGTTGATGTTTCAAGGCTTAACAGTGGAGAATATGAGAGTGTGCCACCGTCAACATTAGAAATGATGATCTACGCCAAAATATGAAGTCACAGTTTTGGTCCTAGGAAAACAAGAACGCCCGGCCTCTGATTGAAACATGCTGACTGTATTAAAAACGTATTATTTCACTCCAAGACAAATTCATTTGGCTTCTTCTTCAAACTTTTTATAACGGGTACTTGAGTAACAAGTAAAATGGAACATAAAAATGTTCTATTTGAAACTTTTTTAAATGCAGTTTACTCATCGAACATTAGAACAATTTCACATTTACGTAATACAGTGTACCATAATAACAAATGTACTGTGAAAGGACATTAAAAGGTTAGTAAGACTTTTTAAAAGTTCGTTTTTTATCCAGCAGAGATTCATTAAATTGGTCTAAAATGACTGCAAAGACATGTACAATGTTTACAATTTTTTTTATACTACTTTTCCACCACTGAATAAAAAAATATTAAAAAGATAACTGCGTCTTTTCATCTCAGAATAGTTGAAATATAAACTCTCAATTGCGAAAATTGAGAGATATAAACTGGATTTTATAACTTAAAATAATTCAGTAATTCAGAGAAAATCTGTCAGTTGCAAGTTTTTAACTGAGAAAAAAAAAACTAAATAGCAAGATGCAAACTCACAATTGCGAAAAAAAGTCAAAATTGTTAGATAAGAAGTTGCAATTCTCTTAAGAAAAATAAAGCTCATATTAGAATGATTTCTGAAGGATCATGTGACACTGAAGGCTAGAGTTTTGTTTAAATGACACTTTAAAATAGATTAAAATAGAAATTGTACAAGTGACATGCAAAATGGCACATTCAATATTTTTTAACTCGCTGAACACTACGACAATTTCAGTTTCACACAATAAAAATTCAAAACAAAAATTCATTAAGAAGCCAAACGTTTTTGTTGTTTATAACAAGCTTTTATTTAAAAGCACATGTATTAGAGCTAAGTACATTTAGCAGAAAAAAACAAAAACACATTTTGCCATTATTTCTTTTGTACAAAATGAGACAATACAAAAATACTAATAGTGAATTTGATACAATTGTATGTGTTTTATTCAACGCTTATTAAAAACATACTATCACAAATCTACAATATTTTAGTTACCTAAATACAAAAACCGGTCAATCAATGCTCATAAAAGCAGCACTTTGTAAATAACACAGGTCATGACACATTGCTTTTTAGATTCATAGTGGATATATCTAAACATGTTGAGAAATAATATCTTACATAGTTAATTTTAGTGATCTATACATTATTTATATACTTCTGAAAGAGAAATAAAACGGTTTGTTGAAATGATAGGACGGACTATACAATGGGAGGGATGTGCAACACATTTGGAGCTTGGGTTGTGTTGTATGGATGTGTTTTCTGTAATAGTCAGGCAGTACTGTACAGCTGTTAGTGGGGACAGTAGACATCATCACGATAGGAACATTGAGGCTAAGAAAAGAAAAAAAACAAAAAAAGTCCACAGTTTTCTAAAGTTTCTTCACATGGTATCGGTCCACTGCACCAGGACCAAGTGCGGAAACACACGCGACACACACAAACACACACAAACAGGACAGAGCGTCCTGCCGAGGGACCCCACGTCCCCTTCTTGGGGCAGTTTGACTCATGCCAGGGCAGGTGGACATTGGGCACAGGTGGCATTCTGGGTAAAATCCCACAACTAGAGTTGAGTGATAATGCAGTAGGAAGGGAAAGAGGTCAAACCAGCCAGCGGAAGATGCTCGTTCCCGGTTTCCAAAAAATAAAAATGTGCCAGTGCGGTCAGTGGGAGTCAACCCCTATGACCGTGGTGACGAGACACGCCTCCCCGACATCTAACCCTGCCCCCAGGCCAATCAGAAGACAGCGAGGTGGCACGGCTCAGCCACGCCCCCAGAATTCAGGCAGGGATGGGCGGTGGCCATTGTGAAATCATTATCTAAAATAAAAATCTATTCATCTAAAAAAAATACTCGTGTAAACCCAACCCACCCGCCATTTAAAACCCTTTAAAATGCATTCTCCAATAGTTAGGCCACTGTTCGGGTAGCTAAGATCAGCTTTGATGGCTAAAAGCTTTTCAAAGCTACACTTCTCAGATAGCGAGTGGTAACGTTTAATGAACTTGGATATAGTGCTATAAGTTATTCTTCTTTATACTGTTAATATATCTGTGCTAATTACATCGCAGGTAAAACTAATCATTCCTATTAATAAGGAATTTGTTGTCCTATACTGTTGCTGAAAGGCCACAGAGACAAGAGAGAAGCGCTGGTCACGTGACCAGCCTCACATTCACTCTCTTTCTTTCATCGGCGTTCATTAACCATTCTGTGTATTACTTTCGTCAAAGGGGCTCGATTCATTCTCCGCCATATTTTCAGGGAGAAATCACTTTTTTGTTAGCTTCGTGTCTGTTTGGCCTTTCGAACTGGGCTCTAAGATAGTGAAGTCATTATATTAAGAGTCAATAGGATTGTCTCTGTCCTGTCCCTACATTCTACTGTCAGATGAGAGAGAAGAGACGTCAGCTAAGCCGGAGCTCCTCTGTCACAGGTGGCTGTTCTGGTTTCTTCAGGGGATTCGAGGGGAGGTGAGGGATGGGGACACTGCCTCCTACACCATGTTGTGATGGTTGTTCCTCTCTATGATGTCAGAGGAGGGGAGGAGCTCTTTCTTGATTGGCGAGGGAGGTGGAGTGGCAGTCTTGGCTTTGGGTTTGAAGAGGTCCGATACATAAAAGGCCTGGAAGGGGAGAGAGAGAGAGAGAGAGAGAGAGAGAGAGAGAGAGAGAGAGAGAGAGAGAACCAAACTCTTTCCAGAATGCAAATCACAGTACCCGCATAATATGGTTGTAGTACATGAAAAGGGTTGAACAAGAACTGGCTTGTTTAAAATTCATGAATTTAAATTACAGTTGCCACAAACCACAGGAAACTGAATGCTATTTTTT
>NW_020527675.1:0-12647 GCF_003368295.1 Carassius auratus
AAAACTTTTTTTCATACAGAAAAAAAGTCATTCTGAGTAAATATGGATAGTTCACGACTCTTACAACCACTGTATGGATAACAGAAAATTAAAAAACTGTCAGACATCTCATCTCACTCTGTCCTCTGTTTGAGTATATGTGCTTCAGACTTCCATTGTCTGAGAGAAATTGCGCCCTACAGGTTCAATTCCCGGACTTTTACTTTCATTTTTAAAATCGGTTAAAAATACAAATAAATACTTAGATTTAATTCACACTGACAAGCTAAACCAACATATCTGATTATTACCGGTTCAGGGCTCATGGATAAATTATTTCTGGCAGAGATACGTGAGAAATAGGAGAGATGAATCACCGCTGTGACCACGAGCGTCTGAGTAAAGAGCTCAGAAAAAACGAATTTATTCCTGTTTTATAGCTTTTAAAAATAAATTATTACAGCGATATCACACAATCAACCAATTAGAACACACCAAGAGCTAAATTCAGATGTTTTTGAACTGTTTGTGTGAAAATGAAATATTTGTGGCTGCCTATCTGAAATCACGCCTCCGATCAGCGCTTACAGTGTCGAGCTCAAAACAAACGAATTTATTCTTGTTTAAGAGCTTTTTTAAATAAAACATTACCACAATGCACACAATAAACCCATTATAACACAACACGAGCTAAATGCAGGTGTTTGTGACCCGTTTAAGTGTGCCAAGACTATTTGAAAGCGAGACTGGCAGAATAACATATCTCTCGAGCTGCGGGATTCTGGCTTTCGTCGTACGAACGAACACATCACGGACAAGATTATTTCAAAACACATAATAGCTTGGCGACTATAAACGAAATCAGCCACGTGAACATAAACTGTTGAGAAATATATCTGAAGTGGATCTACTGGATTTTAATATTAAGTGACCGCATATACCAGCTGCTTCTGTCTTCAATTTTAATCTATATAAAAAATGAAATTCATTCATCTTGGCTGCTTTTTTAATGTGTGTACGTATTTATTTATTTATTTATTATTTTGCTCTAACAAGAATTAATCTATATTTAATTAAATCAATTACATTTTATTTTACATTTGATTTGTCCATATCTGCATCTAAACGCCTAAAAACCTAAAACATGCTCTATTATACTATTGTTAGCAATTTCTTTATCGTCCAATTTATCTGGTGTACACACTTTTATTTTCATAATTAAACTTGTTTGTTAGATTATACACAGTTACAGTGGTCTATAATAAATATTAACAGGTTTTATTCAAGCTGTTTAGAATGATTGCAGTAGGCTAATTTTTTTTAATGTAAATCCAAAAAAAAAAAAAAAAAAAAAAAAAAAACATTGGAAAACAATGACTGTTGTACTTTTTTATACATTTTGTATAATTTCATAGTTTATGCATTATAGTTATAAAACAAATAAATGTAGCCACTCACATAGAAATCTTAGGCCTTATCCTTTTCTGACAGATTTAGGGATTTTTAAAAATCCTAAAAAACCCTAATTTGTGCTGCAAATAATAATTTCAAACTCAAAAAGTAAATAGTCAGTTCATGCTTTATAAAGCCTTGTCCCAATATTAATAGTCAGTAGTAAGCAGTTTATAAATACAGCTATAAATAGCTTGTTTTTGGTTTATAAGCACATTTATTAAAAAGGAGAGTAAAGGATCAGTTATCTTCCTATGAAAAATAAAAGATAAAAATAAACAAACAACAACACAGATTGATACAGAACAGAAAAATAAATTTTATTGTGGATTTATGATAAAATCAGCCTGTAAATGAATTCATACTCCTCCTCATACTACTCCATACTCCTTTTCAACATGATGCCAATATACTGAGATGTTAAATTGCGAATGGGTTTAGGATAGCTTAAATGGTGTTGCCATAGAGATTTATTAATGTAACATAAAAAAATACAATAGTTATTTTACTATATCTTTAAAATTTTTCATTCTAACTCTTCATAATTTTTTATATAAGTAGAAGTCCTCATTTGAAGGAAGCACAGTAAGTTTCATAGCTTTTTCATTTTCAAGAGCCAGCCTAAAATTAAAACTATCATAACTTATAAATCAAGCTTGCAATTCTTAGTACCAATAATGGTCACCAGAGGGAGCTATAGGATTACTTTTAAATAATTATTGTAGAAACGAGTATGATTTCAATAATTTATAGAAATCTTTCAAATAAAATAATATGTATTTTAGGAATTTTACTGATAAAAATGACCCTCACTTAATTAGAATAACAAGCTGAAGTATTGTGAACTGTATATTAAGAATAATTCTTTATAGGCTTTATGGACAGATACGTTTTGAGTGACTCTTGAAGGATCAGCACCACATCCTCTTTTACCACTGTTTAAAGAACTAATCTTACAGAACAGGTGTGAATGAATTTTGGATAGCTTGAATGGTTTTGTCGTGGTGATTTTTTGAAATAATAGTAAAAAAGGAACCAGTAAATGTCTTTTTATTTTTTTAAAGTGCAGCTTCTAAACACTTTAAAAAAATGTACACATAAAAGACAAGTCATTCTGAGGCATATTTCCTCAGAATGACTGGTCTCATGACAATAGTTTCATGACTATACAACACTATATGGATGATAGAAAATAAAAAAACTATCATACATCTAATGTCACTCAGTCCCACTGTCACTGTGGGTAGTGTGTGTGTGTGTGTGTTTGTGTGTGTGTTAAGTGAATTAGGTGTGAAACTATCAGGGAGCATTTAGTCTCCAGCGCCAACATTTTACAGAACTGCCACTTTCCTGGAGTCTCCAGAATTACTCGGTGTCCGGCTCTGAGAGACTTAAGATCCCAAAAAATTATTTAATTAGAATACCATGAAGTATTGTGAAATACTATATATTAAGGCTTTATATATAGGCTTTATGAACAGATTAGAGTGACTCGTGAAGGACCAGCACCACCTCCTCTTGTTCGATGGTTTGAGGAGTATATCTTCCAGAATCCAGGATTAAGATTTAGGAGCTCATTTTTATTCCACCTCCTTTCCTGAAAGTCTGTCTTGCAGAATTGACTAAAAATTAATCTTCACATTATTTCCTAATTATTTTGCAATTCTTTTTGTCAGTTCTTCTTGACCTGTTTTTCTCTTCCAGCTTTCCTGGACTATTGTATAGCACTCATAAATGATTAAATAAAAAATAATGGTAGTTATTAAGATTGATATGGTTTGGAATTGGTAAAAAATGCTTGGAAAAAAATCACAATAAAACAATGTTTTAATGTTTAAGTTTGGAATATTAACTGACGTGAATGAATGCTATATAAACATTGTTCATGTTAACATAATGTTTATGAATGGAATCTTATTGTAAAGTGTTACTAAAGTTATATATATATATATATTGTTCTGTGAATGTGATTTTAAAGTCTAGATGATTCGGATTAACCCTTTAACTGCCATATCCTTTAAAACCTCACTGCCAGAGGGATATTGTGAATGCATGTGCCCGCTGGGCACAGTTTACCTGATGCCACCGGGGTGGCGATGGCATTGGTGGCTTGAGCCCGCCATCGCTGCTTGCAGCTATATTTATTATTATTATTCTTCTTCTCTAAGATGAATCGCATTTTTGAGGGCCTAAACATGCTCGAAAAGTCATGAAACTTTGCACACACCTCAGAACTGGCGAAAATTTACGTCTGATATGGGTTTCAGAAGTGGGTGTGGCAAAATGGCTCAACAGCGCCACCTATACACGTTCAACGGTGTGCGCCTCGAGCTACGTTTCATGTACATGTATGAAAATCGGTATACACATGTAACTCTCCAATACCTACAAAAAAGTCTCTTGGAGCAAAATCCGAAACCCAACAGGAAGTCGGTTATTTCTAATATTATGAGCAAATTTTGTGTCATTTTTGTCATTTCCATGCGTTGTATTTTAACGAACTCCTCCTAGAGATTAATTCAGATCAACACCAAATTTGGTATGCCTAATCTAAAGGCCTTTGCGATGTTAAATTGCGAAGCTTTTGAGTTTTCGTTGAAGGGCCTGTGTGTGGCGGCCTGGCGAATTTCGATGATTCGCCATGAAACAGGAAGTTGCTATAACTCAGACATACAATGACCAATCTGCCCCAAACTTCACATGTTTGATGAGACTCCTGTCCTGAACAGTTTGACATGACCATATTCAGTTATAGTCATATCGCCACCTATTGGCAACAGGAAGTGACATATTTTACGCTGCGACAAACTACTCCTAGAAATTTTTGACATCAATGTCTTTTTTGTCGTCAGTCTAATCTAAAGGCCTGTACGATGTTAAATTGAGAAGATCTTGAGTTTTCGTTAAAGGGCGTGTCCATGGTGCCATGTCAAAGTTCGATGTCTCGCCATGGGAGTAGAAGTTGTTGTAACTCAGTCATAAAATATCAGATCTTGCCCAAACTTCAAATGTTTGATAAGAGTACTGACCTGAACACATCTGTAGGCTAATATTCCATTGGGTGTGGCAAAATGGCTCGATAGCGCCACCTATAAATTTTGAATGGAGTGCGCCTCGAGCTACATGTCATATACATGTACGAAAATCGGTAAACATATGTAACACACCAATAGCTACAAAAAAGTCTCTTGGTACGAAACCCGAATCCCAACAGGAAGTCGGTTATTTTTAATTTTCCCTGCAAAATTGGTGTTGTTTTTGTCATTTTCAGGGGTTGTATTTTAACGAACTCCTCCTAGAGATTTATTCAGATCAACACCAAACTTGGTCAGTGTAATCTAAAGCCCTTTGCCATGTTAAATTGCGAAGGAATTGAGGTTTCGTTAAAGGGCGTGTCCATGGCGGCCTGACAAATTTCGATGATTCGCCATGAAAAATGATGGTGCTATAACTCACACATACAATGTCCAATCCGCCCCAAACTTCACATTTTTGATAAGACTCTACACCTGAACAGATCTACATGCCAATATTCAGTTATAGTCATAGCGCCACCTATTGGCAACTGGAAGTGACATATTTTACACTGTGACAAACTACTCCTAGAAATTTTATGACATCAATGTCTTTTTTGTGGTCAGTCTAATCTAAAGACCTGTGTGATGTTCAGTTGTGAAGATCTTGAGTTTTTGTTAAAAGGCATGTCCATGTCGCCATGACGAAGTTCGATGTCTCGCCATGGGAATAAAAGATGTTATTACTCAGGCATAAAATGTCCGATCTTGCCCAAACTTCACATGTGTGATAAGGGTCCTGGCTTGAACACATCTGAAGGCCAATATTCCATTATAACAATAGCGCCACCTGCTGGCAACAGGAAGATTGGCACACATATGGAATAAACTTTGATATATTGCACTTATATTTATGAGTTTAAATGCATATTTCTCAATGTTCACCTTTTTACTAAAGCCACACGATGGCGGTGAGCCCGGGTGCGAGGGCCCGTTCATCGCTGCTTGCAGCTTTAATTATTATTATTATTATTATTATTATTATTATTCTCCAAAATGAATCGCATTTTTGAGGGCCTAAACATGCTCGAAAAGTCATGAAACTTTGCACACACCTCAGAACTGGCGAAAATTTACGTCTGATATGGGTTTCAGAAGTGGGTGTGGCAAAATGGCTCTACAGCGCCACCTATACACGTTCAACGGTGTGCGCCTCGAGCTACGTTTCATGTACATGTATGAAAATCGGTATACACATGTAACTCTCCAAAACCTACAAAAAAGTCTCTTGGAGCAAAATCCAAAACCCAACAGGAAGTCGGTTATTACTAATATTATGAGCAAATTTTGTGTCATTTTTGTCATTTCCATGCGTTGTATTTTAACGAACTCCTCCTAGAGATTTATTCAGATCAACACCAAATTTGGTATGCCTAATCTGAAGGCCTTTGCGATGTTAAATTGCGAAGCTTTTGAGTTTTCGTTAATGGGCGTGTCCGTGGCGGCCTGGCGAATTTCGATGATTCGCCATGAAACAGGAAATTGCTATAACTCAGACATACAATGACCAATCTGCCCCAAACTTCACTTGTTTGATGAGTCTCCTAACATGAACAGATTGACATTCCCATATTCAGTTATAGTCATAGCGCCACCTATTGGCAACAGGAAGTGACATATTTTACACTGCGATGAACTACTCCTAGAAATTTTATGACATCAATTTTTTTTTGTGGTCAGTCTAATCTAAAGGCCTGTGCGATGTTAAATTGTGAAGATCTTGAGTTTTCGTTAAAAGGCGTGTCCATGGCGCCGTCACGAAGTTCGATGTCTCGCCATGGAAATAAAAGATGTTATAACTCAGGCATAAAATGTCTGATCTTCCCCAAACTTCACATGTGTGATAAGAGTCCTGGCCTGAACACATCTGAAGGCCAAAATTCCATCAGGTGTGGCAAAATGGCTCGATAGCGCCACCTATACACTTTCAACAGAGTGCGCCTCGAGCTATGTTTCACGTACATGTACAAAAATCGGTAAACACATGTAACACACCAATACCTACAAAAAAGTCTCTTGGTACGAAATCCGAATCCCAACAGGAAGTCGGTTATTTAGAATTTTCTCAGCAAAATTGGCGTTGTTTTTGCCATTTTCAGGGGTTGTACTTTAACGAACTCCTCCTAGAGATTTATTCAGATCAACACCAAACCTGGTCAGTGTAATCTTAAGCCCTTTGCGATGTTAAATTGCGAAGATCTTTAGATTTCGTTAAAGGGCGTGTCCATGGCGGCCTGACAAATTTCGATGTTTCGCCATGAAAAAGGAAGTTGCTGTAACTCAGTCATACAATGTCCAATCTGCCCCAAACTTCACATGTTAGATAAAACTTCTGCCCTTAACAGATCTACATGCCCACATTCAGTTATAGTCCTAGCGCCACCTATTGGCAACAGGAAGTGACATGTTTTATGCTGCGACAAACTACTCCTATAATTTTTTTGAGATTAACATATATATTGTGGTCAGTCTAATCTAAAGGCCTGTGCAATGTTAACTTTTGGAGATCTTGAGTTTTTGTTAAAGGGCGTTTCCATGGCGCCATGACAAAATTTGATGTCTTGCCACAGCAAGAGAAGTTGTTGTAACTCAAGCATAAAATGTTCAATCTTCCCCAAACTTCACATGTTTGATAAGAGTCCTGGCCTGAACACTTCTGAAGGCCAATATTCCATTATAATGATAGCGCCACCTGCTGGCAACGGTAAGATTGGCACATATATGGGATATACTTTGATATATTCCACTTATATTTAGGACATTAAATGCATATTTCTCAACGTTCACCTTTTTACTAAAGCCACACGATGGCGGTGAGCCCGGGTGCGAGGGCCCGTTCATCGCTGCTTGCAGCTTTAATTATTATTAGGGCCCGAGCACCGATGGTGTGAGGACCCTCTTGTTTCTGTGTTGTTTATTATTATTATTAGGGCTCAAGCCTGGAGGGCGAGAGCCCTATTGTTTTCCTTAGGATTATTTGTTATTATTATTATTTTTCTTCAAGGTTTCGGGGGCTTTTGGGGCCCTTAACATGCTTAAAAAGTCTTGAAAATTGGCACACACATTGGAACCTGCGGCCATTAGGGCCGGGCAGAGACTGATACACGGGCGTGGCACAGGGGCTCTACAGCGCCCCCTGGAATACTGAGGGCCATATATCATACATACTTGCACGTAGACACACGAAACTCGGTACACATGTAGATCTCATCAAACCAAACAACTTTTGTACTGCATGTCATAGGCTCCGCCCAACAGGAAGTTGGACATTTAGGGTTTAGTATTCATATTTTTCGTCAAAGTTGTGGGGGCTTTTGGGGTCCTTAACATACTCAAAAACTCTTGAAAATTTGCGCACACTTTGGAATCTGTGGCCTTTAGGAGCCTGCAGAGGCTGGGACCCGGGCGTGGCACAGGGGCTCTATGGCGCCCCCTGGAACACAGTCATAAATGTTGATGTATAGCTCACACATACTTGCTCGTATTAATATGAAACTCAGTACACATATAGATCTCATCGTGCTGAACAACTTTCGTACTGCATGTCATTCGGCTCCGCCCAACAGGAAGTCAGCTATTTAGAGTTATGTAAAAAGCGCATGCTCTGGAATTTGAAATACTTGTCATAGGTTTTTTTGCCGATTGCCACCAAATTCGGTCAACATGATCTCAAGACATTGGGGATGAAAAATTGCCAGGGGATTTTTGATATCTCGAACGGTTTGCTCGTGGCGAGGTGTTGAAATTATGGCGAGAAATGAGAAACAGGAAGTGTCTAATACCATCCACATACATTTCCTGATTTTAATCAAACTGCATCAGATTATTCATTGTATGATGTCGATCGCATATATGTGACTATTAGGAGTCAAAGTTATAGCGCCACCAACTGGCAGCAGGAAGTGTGTCATTTTCAAAATGCTTTGAATTCAACATCTTATTTTTACTCGATTTGCTTCAAACTTCATCAGAATAATGTTAAAACACAGCCGATATAAATCTGCTGGGGGGATATTGATATCTAAAAATATTGTTGCCGTGGCAACATGTTAAACTGGAATACTTCTCAGGTGATTTTGAGGCATATAACATGCTTAGAATTTCATCAAACTCAGAACACATATCAGTATTTATGATAACTAGACACTGGCAAAAGTTCATAAGAGGGCGTGGAAGAGGCACTCTATAGCGCCACCTTTTGTCAAAAGTGGCGGGGTTAGTTTTAGCTACAGACACCAAACTCGGTACAAAAATTTTTCTTATCAAGACGGACAACTTTCTAATTCACAGTCATCAGCTACGATCAACAGGAAGTCAGCTATTTTGATTTGAATGTGGATTTTTTTTTACATTTAGCTGTGAATTAATGCATACTGCTCAGAGGAGAGTAACACTATACACACCAAACTTTGTCTACATGATGCCAAAACATTTTAAACAACTTAAATTGCCAATGGATTTTGGATAGCTTAAACGGTTTTGTCGTGGTGATTTTTTTAAATGACAGTAAAAATGGAATTATTAATTTTCCTGCATTTTTAAATTCCAAACACTTCAAAACCTTTTTTCGTACAGAAAAAAAGTCATTCTGAGTAAATATGGATAGTTTCACGACTTTACAACACTGTATGGATAACAGAAAATTAAAAAACTGTCAGACATCTCATCTCACTCTGTCCCTCTGTTTGAGTATATGTGCTTCAGACTTCCATTGTCTGAGAGAAATAGCGCCCCTACAGGTTCAATTCCCGGACTTTTACTTTCACTTTTAAATCGGTTAAAAATACAAATAAATACTTAGATTTAATTCACACTGACAAGCTAAACCAACATATCTGATTATTACCGGTTCAGGGCTCATGGATAAATTATTTCTGGCCAGAGATACATGAGAAATAGGAGAGATGAATCACCGCTGTGATCACGAGCATCTGGAGTAAAGAGCTCAGAAAAAACGAATTTATTCCTGTTTTAAAGCTTTTAAAAATAAATTATTACAGCGATATCACACAATCAACCAATTAGAACACACCAAGAGCTAAATTCAGATGTTTTTGAACTGTTTGTGTGAAAATGAATTATTTGCGGCTGCCTATCTGAAACCACCGCCTCCGATCAGCGCGTACAGTGTCGAGCTCAAAACAAACGAATTTATTCTTGTTTAAGAGCTTTTTTAAATAAAATATTACCACAAATGCACACAATAAACCCATTGTAACACTACAAGAGCTAAATGCAGGTGTTTGTGACCCGTTTAAGTGTGCAAGACTATTTGAAAGCGCGACTGGCAGAATAACATGTATTTCTCGAGCTGCAGGATTCTGCCTTTCGTCGTAAGAACGAACACATCACAGACAAGATTATTTCAAAATACATAATAGCTTGGCGACTATAAACGAAAACAGCCACGTGAACATAAACTGTTGAGAAATAAATCTGAAATGGATCTACTGGATTTTAATATTAAGTGACCGCATATACCAGCTGCTTCTGTCTTCAATTTTGATCCATATAAAAAATGAAACTCATTCATCTTGGCTGCTTTTTTTAATGTGTGTACGTATTTATTTATTTATTTATTTATTTATTTATTTATTTATTTATTTATTTATTTATTATTTTGCTCTAACAAGAATTAATCTATATTTAATTAAATCAATTACATTTTATTTTACATTTTATTTGTCCATTTCTGCATCTAAACGCCTAAAAACCTAAAACATGCTCTATTATATTATTGTTAGCAATTTCTTTATCGTCCAATTTATCTGGTGTACACTTTTATTTTCATAATAAACTTGTTTGTTAGATTATACACAGTTACAGTGGTCTATAATAAATATTGACAGGTTTTATTCAAGCTGTTTAGAATGATTGCAGTAGGCAAATGTTTTGAAATGTAAATAAAATAAAAAAAAATTAAATAAATAAATAAATAAAAAACATTGGAAAAGAATAACTGTTGTACATTTTTATACATTTTGTATAATTTCATAGTTTATGCATTATAGTTATAAAAACAAATAAATTTAGCCACTCACATAAAATCTTATAGGCCTTATCCTTTTCTGACAGTTTTAGGGATTTTTAAAAATCCTAAAAAACCTTATTTGTGCTGCAAATAATAATTTCAAACTCAAACAGTAAATATTCAGTTCATGCTTTATAAAGCCTTGTCCCAATACTAATAGTCAGTAGTAAGCAGTTTATAAATACAGCTATAAAAAGCTTGTTCTTGGGTTATAAGCACATTTATTAAAAAGGAGAGTAAAGGGTCAGTTATCTTCCTATGAAAAAAAAAAAAAAAAAAAAAAAAAAAAACAACAACACAGATTGATACAGAACTCAGAAATTTTATTGTGGATTTATGATAAAATCAGCCTGTAAATGAATTCATACTCCTCCAAGAAGACACAAGTTCACAGCAAACTTTTTTAACATGAAGCTAATATACTGAAGATGTTAAATTGCGAATGGGTTTAGGATACCTTAAATGGTGTGGCCATAGCGATTTATTAAAGTAACATAAAAAAATACAATCGTTATTTTACTATATCTTTAAAATTTTTCATTCCAACTCTTCATAATTTTTTATATACGTAGAAGTCATCATTTGAAGGAAGCACAGTAAGTTTCATAGCTTTATCATTTTCAAGAGCCAGCATAAAATTAAAACTATCATAACTTATAAATCAAGCTTGCAATTCTTAGTTCCAATAATGACCACCAGATGGAGCTATAGGATTACTTTTAAATAATTATTGTAAAACAAGTATGATTTAAATCATTTATAGAAATCTTTCAAAGAAAATAATATGTATTTTATGTATTTTACTGATAAAATGACCCTCACTTAATTAGAATAACAAGCTGAAGTATTGTGAACTGTATATTAAGAATAATTCTTTATAAGCTTTATGGACAGATACGTTTTGAGTGACTCTTGAAGGTTCAGCACCACATCCTCTTTTACCACTGTTTAAAGAATTTATCTTACAGAAGAGGTGCGGATGAATTTTGAATAGCTTGAATGATTTTGCGTGGTGATTTTTTGAAATAACAGTAAAAAAGTAACCAGTAAATGTCTTTTAATTTTTTTAAAGTGCAGCTTCTAAACACTTCAAAAAAATGTACACATAGCAGACAAGTCATTCTGAGGAAATATGCATAGTTCCATGACTATACAACATTATATGGATGATAGAAAATTAAAAAACTATCATACATCTGATGTCACTCTGTCACTGTGGTTAATGTGTGTGTGTGTGTGTGTGTCTTTGTGTGTGTGTTAAGTGAATTAGGTGTGAAACTATCAGGGAGCATTTAGTCTCCAGCGCCAACATTTTACAGAACTGCCACTTTCCTGGAGTCTCAGAATTACAATGTGCCAGGTTCTGAGAGATCTAAGATCCCAAAAAATTATTTAATTAGAATACTATGAAGTATTGTGAAATACTGTATATTAAGACTTTATATATAGGCTTAATTAACAGATTAGAGTGACTCGTGAAGGACCAGCACCACCTCCTCTTGTCCGATGGTTTGAGGAATATATCTTCCAGAATCCGGGATTAAGATTTAGGAGCTCATTTTATTCCACCTCCTTTCCTGAAAGTCTGTCTTGCAGAATTGACTAAAAATTAATCTTCACATTAATTCCTAATTCTTTTGAAATTCTTTTTGTCAGTTCTTCTTGACCTGTTTTTCTCTTCCAGCTTTCCTGGACTATTGTATAGCACTCAGAAATGATTAAATAAAAATAATGGTAGTTATTAAGATTGATATGGTTTGGAATTGGTAAAATGTGCTTGGAAAAAAATCACAATAAAACAATGTTTTAATGTTTAATTTGGAATATTAACTGACATGAATGAATGCTATATAAATATTGTTCATGTTAACATAATGTTTATAAATGAAATCTTATTGTAAAGTGTTACTAAAGTTATATATATATATATATATATTATATTATATATATATTGTTCTGTGAATGTGATTTTAAAGTCTAGATGATTCGGATTAACCCTTTAACTGCCATATCATTTAAAACCTCACTGCCAGAGGGATATTGTGAATGCATGTGCCCGCTGGGCACAGTTTACCTGATGCCACCGGGGTGGCGATGCATTGGTGGCTTGA
>NW_020527676.1:2500-16334 GCF_003368295.1 Carassius auratus
TGAGGAACTTAAATTGTGAATGGGTTTTGGATAGCTTGGATGGTTTTGTCGTGGTGATTTTTTTAAATGACAATAAAGATGGAATTATTAATTTTCCTGCATTTTTAAATTCCAAACACTTCAAAACCTTTTTTCATACAGAAAAAAAGTTATTTTGAGTAAATATGCATAGTTTCATGACTTTACAACACTGTATGGATAACAGAAAATTAAAAAACTGTCAGACATCTCATATCACTCTGTCCATCTGTTTGAGTGTGTGTGCTTAGACTTCCATTGTCTGAGAGAAAATGCGCCCCTACAGGTTCAGTTACCGGACTAAAAAAGGGAGGAGACTGTCTTTTGGTTTCACTTTTAAATCGGTTAAAATACAAATAAATACTTGGATTTAATTCAAACTGACAAGCTAAACCAACATATATGATTATTATCAGGTCAGGGCTCATTAATAATCGATGTGTGGTCAGTGATACGTGAGAAACACGAGAGATGAATCACCGCTCTGAGCACCAGCGTGTGGAATGATGAGCTCAGAAAAAACGAGTTTATTCTTGTTTTATAGCTATTAAAAATAAAGTATTGCAGCGATATCACACAATTCACCAATTAGAACACACCAAGAGCTAAATTAAGATGTTTTTGAACTGTTTGTGTGAAAATGAAATATTTTCAGCTGCCTTTCTGAAATCACTGCCTCCGATCAGCGCGCACAGTGTCACAAGTTCAAAACAAACGAATTTATTCTTGTTTAAGAGCTTTTTAAAATAAATTATTGCCATAAATGCACACAATACACCCATTATAACACAACGCGAGCTAAATGCAGGTGTTTGTGACCCGTTTATGTGCGCAAGACTATTTGAAAGCGAGACTGGCAGAATAACATATATCTCTGGAGCTGCAGGATTCTGCCTCTCGTCTTAAGAACGAACACATCACGGACAAGATTATTTCAAAATACATAATAGCTTGGCTAATATAAACGAAAACAGCCACGTGAACATAAACTGTTGAGAAATAAATCTGAAGTGGATCTACTGGATTTTAATATTAAGTGACCGCATATATACCAGCTGTTTCTGTCTTCAATTTTAATCTATATAAAAAATTAAACTCATTCATCTTGGCTGCTTTTTTAATGTGTGTACGTATTTATTTATTATTTTGCTCTAACAAGACTTAATCTATATTTAATTAAATCAATTAAATTTTATTTTACATTTGATTTGTCCATTTCTGCATCTAAACGCCTAAAAACCTAAAACATGCTCTATTATACTATTGTTAGCAATTTCTTTATCGTCCAATTTATCTGGTGTACACACTTTATTTTCATAATAAACCTGTTTGTTAGATTATACACAGTTACAGTGGTCTATAATAAATATTAACAGGTTTTATTCAAGCTGTTTAGAATGAATGCCGTAGACTAATTTTTTTAAAATGTAAATCCATACAGCTATAAATAGCTTGTTCTTGGTTTATAAGCACATTTATTAAAAAGGAGAGTAAAGGGTCAGTTATCTTCCTATGAAAAATAAAAAAAATAAAAATAAACAAACAACACAGGCCATAGCGATTTATTAAAGTAACATAAATACAATAGTTATTTTACTATATCTTTTAAATTTTTAATTCCAACTCTTCATAATTTTTTATATACGTAAAAGTCATCATTTGAAGGAAGCACAGTAAGTTTCATAGCTTTATCATTTTCAAGAGCCAGCATAAAATTAAAACTATCATAACATATAAATCAAGCTTGCAATTCTTAGTACCAATAATGGCCACCAGATGGAGCTATAGGATTACTTTTAAATAATTATTGTAGAAACAAGTATGATTTAAATCATTTATAGAAGTCTTTGAAAGAAAAATAATATGTATTTTATGTATTTTACTGATAAAATAACCCTCACTTAATTAGAATAACAAGCTGAAGTATTGTGAACTATATATTAAGAATAATTCTTTATAGGCTTTATGAACAGATACGTTTTGAGTGACTCTTGAAGGTTTAGCACCACATCCTCTTTTACCACTGTTTAAAGAATTAATCTTACAGAACAGGTGCGGATGAATTTTGGATAGCTTGAATGGTTTTGTTGTGGTGATTTTTTGAAATAACAGTAAAAAAGTAACCAGTAAATGTCTTTTATTTTTTTTAAGTGCAGCTTCTAAACACTTCAAAAAAAATTACACATAGAAGACAAGTCATTCTGAGGAAATATGCATAGTTTCATGACTATACAACACTATATGGATGATAGAAAATTAAAAAAACTATCATACATCTGATGTCACTCTGTCCCTCTGTCACTGTGGGTAATGTGTGTGTGTTTGTGTGTGTGTGTGTGTGTGTATTAAGTGAATTAGGTGTGAAACTATCAGACAGCATTTAGTCTCCAGCGCCAACATTTTACAGAACTGCCACTTTCCTGGAGTCTCAGAATTACAATGTGTCAGGTTCTGAGAGATATAAGATTCCAAAAAATGATTTAATTAGAATACCATGAAGTATTGTGAAATACTAAATATTAAGACTTTATATATAGGCTTTATGAACCGATTAGAGTGACTCGTGAAGGACCAGCACCACCTCCTCTTGTCTGATGGTTTGAGGAATATTGTGGCGAGTGGGGCGGGGCCGAGAGGCGTGGGAACGAGGAGTGAGGCCAGGTGTAGTGATTGGAGATGAGCTACACCTGAGCCCCACCGCTAGTATCGAGTCCCACGTAGGAGATGGAAGGATATAAAACTGGAGTGACGACCGTGAAGGACGAGAGAGGACCAGGCCTGGGACATTATTTTAATGTGTGTGCTTTTTATTTATGCGCACCAGTCGGCCGTGAGGGGCTGGTGCGCCGTTTTGTATTTATTTTGGATATTAAAGTGCTTTTTGATTGTGCGCCGGTTCCCGCCTCCTTCTTCCCGATGAATATGGAGATTTGTTTATTACAGTGGTGCCGAAGCCCGGGAGAAGGAGGGACGCGCTGCTGAAGATCCCTCGCCGCTGTGGTGAATCCGCGGTGCCCTCGAGCAGGCGAGGTATGTGCCGCCAGGGACGCTCGAGGCGGTGGGCTGGAGCGAGTTGCCGGGGACGGGCGAGCTTGCTGCCGACCGCCCACGACAAGGAGGGGCGGCTGCCGTCCGTGAGGGAGCGGAGGAGTCGGCGCCGTTCGCCAGGGGGCCGGAGCCTGCCGCCTCCGTGACGGAATCCGGAGGGGCAGGGAACGGGGGACTCCTGCCGCTGCCCAAAATCGGAGGAGCCGTCGCCGTCCATCGGGCGGCGGAGGAGTGTCGCGCCGTCCGCCGAGGGCCGTCCAGTGCCACCGCCAGGCACCGCGGAGGAGATCACCCAGCTGGTGGAGGGCCGAGCAGCAGTGCGTCTGGGAACCGGATTTTTTTTTTTTTTCCTCTCTCCCCTCTCTCGTCCTTGTCGCTCCTCCTTCCATCTCCTTTTCTCTCGCCTCGTCTGTCCTACCCCCAGGTTCCTGCAGGTCCCCGTGAGCGGTCCCCCCCGGAGGGAAGGGGGGGGGGGGAGTAGAGCGCAGTCTCGAGGGTACCCCCCGGCCTGCGAGGGGCGATGGGGGTATGTGGCGAGTGGGGCGGGGCCGAGAGGCGTGGGAACGAGGAGTGAGGCCAGGTGTAGTGATTGGAGATGAGCTACACCTGAGCCCCACCGCTAGTATCGAGTCCCACGTAGGAGATGGAAGGATATAAAACTGGAGTGACGACCGTGAAGGACGAGAGAGGACCAGGCCTGGGACATTATTTTAATGTGTGTGCTTTTTATTTATGCGCACCAGTCGGCCGTGAGGGGCTGGTGCGCCGTTTTGTATTTATTTTGGATATTAAAGTGCTTTTTGATTGTGCGCCGGTTCCCGCCTCCTTCTTCCCGATGAATATGGAGATTTGTTTATTACAAATATATCTTCCAGAATCCAGGATTAAGATTTAGGAGCTCATTTTTATTCCACCTCCTTTCCTGAAAGTCTGTTTTGCAGAATTGACTAAAAATTAATCTTCACATTAATTCCTAATTATTTTGCAATTCTTTTTGTCAGTTCTTCTTGACCTGTTTTTTTCTTCTTCTTTTCTGACCTCATGACCCAGTCAGCATTTTTGTACAATGGTCAAGTCTTAACTTTTCAATTTCTGTATTGCATTTGGGTTTGATATTTCTCATGGGTATTTCATAATTTTCGACTTTGAGTTAAAACAGTTTGAGTTAAAACTCTTTTTTAGCGCATTTCATCTGTAAAAGAAAACATGCCTTATAATTCTGCACACATGAATATAAGGAGTTTTTCTCTTCCAGCTTTCCTGGACTATTGTATAGCACTCATAAATGATTAAATAAAAAATAATGGTAGTTATTAAGATTGATATGGTTTGGAATTGGTAAAATGTGCTTTGAAAAAAATCACAATAAAACAATGTTTTAATGTTTAAGTTTGGAATATTAACTGACATGAATGAATGCTATATAAATATTGTTCATGTTAACATAATGTTTATCAATGAAATCTTATTGTAAAGTGTTACTAAATAAATAAATAATATATATATATATATATATATATATATATATATATATATATATATATATATATATATTGTTCTGGGAATGTGATTTTAAAGTCTAGATGATTCGGATTAACCCTTTAACTGCCATATCCTTTAAAACCTCACTGCCAGAGGGATATTGTGAATGCATGTGCCCGCTGGGCACAGTTTACCTGATGCCACCGGGGTGGCGATGGCATTGGTGGCTTGAGCCCGCCATCGCTGCTTGCAGCTATATTTAGGGCCCGAGCACCGATGGTGTGAGGACCCTCTTGGAATTGCTCCGTTTATTATTATTATTATTATTATTATTATTATTATTATTATTCTTCTTCTCCAAAATGAATCGCATTTTTGAGGGCCTAAACATGCTCGAAAAGTCATGAAACTTTGCACACACCTCAGAACTGGCGAAAATTTACGTCTGATATGGGTTTCAGAAGTGGGTGTGGCAAAATGGCTCAACAGCGCCACCTATACACGTTCAACGGTGTGCGCCTCGAGCTACGTTTCATGTACATTTATGAAAATCGGTATACTCATGTAACTCTCCAATACCTACAAAAAAGTATCTTGGAGCAAAATCCGAAACCCAACAGGAAGTCGGTTATTACTAATATTATGAGCAAATTTTGTGTCATTTTTGTCATTTCCATGCGTTGTATTTTAACGAACTCCTCCTAGAGATTCATTCAGATCAACACCAAATTTGGTATGCCTAATCTGAAGGCCTTTGCGATGTTAAATTGCGAAGCTTTTGAGTTTTCGTTAATGGGCGTGTCCGTGGCGGCCTGGCGAATTTCGATGACTCGCCATGAAACAGGAAGTTGCTATGACTCAGACATACAATGACCAATCTGCCCCAAACTTCACATGTTTGATGAGACTCCTGACCTGAACAGATTGACATGCCCATATTCAGTTATAGTCATAGCGCCACCTATTGGCAACAGGAAGTGACATATTTTACACTGCGATGAACTACTCCTAGAAATTTTATGACATCAATGTATTTTTTGTGGTCAGTCTAATCTAAAGGCCTGTGCGATGTTAAGTTGCGAAGATCTTGAGTTTTCGTTAAAAGGCGTGTCCATGGCACCGTCACGAAGTTCGATGTCTCGCCATGGGAATAAAATATGTTATAACTCAGGCATAAAATGTCCGATCTTCCCCAAACTGCACATGTGTGATAAGAGTCCTGGCCTGAACACATCTGAAGGCCAAAATTCCATCAGGTGTGGCAAAATGGCTCGATAGCGCCACCTATACACTTTCAACAGAGTGCGCCTCGAGTTATGTTTCACGTACATGTACAAAAATCGGTATACATATGTAACACACCAATACCTACAAAAAAGTATCTTGGTACGAAATCCGAATCCCAACAGGAAGTCGGTTATTTAGAATTTTCTCTGCAAAATTGGCGTTGTTTTTGCCATTTTCAGGGGTTGTACTTTAACGAACTCCTCCTAGAGATTTAGTCAGATCAACACCAAACCTGGTCAGTGTAGTCTTAAGCCCTTTGCGATGTTAAATTGCTAAGATCTTTAGATTTCGTTAAAGGGCGTGTCCATGGCGGCCTGACAAATTTCGATGTTTCGCCATGAAAAAGGAAGTTGCTGTAACTCAGACATACAATGTCCAATCTGCCCCAAACTTCACATGTTAGATAAAACTTCTGCCCTTAACAGATCTACATGCCCACATTCAGTTATAGTCATAGCGCCACCTATTGGCAACAGGAAGTGACATGTTTTACGCTGCGACAAACTACTCCTATAATTTTTTTGAGATTAACATATATTTTGTGGTCAGTCTAATCTAAAGGCCTGTGCAATGTTAACTTTTGGAGATCTTGAGTTTTTGTTAAAGGGCGTTTCCATGGCGCCATGACAAAATTTGATATCTTGCCACAGCAAGAGAAGTTATTGTAACTCAAGCATAAAATGTTCAATCTTCCGCAAACTTCACATGTTTGATAAGAGTCCTGGCCTGAACACATCTGAAGGCCAATATTCCATTATAATGATAGCGCCACCTGCTGGCAACGGTAAGATTGGCACATATATGGGATATACTTTGATATATTCCACTTATATTTAGGACATTAAATGCATATTTCTCAACGTTCACCTTTTTACTAATGCCACACGATGGTGGTGAGCCCGGGTGCGAGGGCCCGTTCATCGCTGCTTGCAGCTTTAATTAGGGCCCGAGCACCGATGGTGTGAGGACCCTCTTGGAATTGCTCCGTTTATTATTATTCTTATTATTATTATTATTCTTCTTCTCTAAGATGAATCGCATTTTTGAGGGCCTAAACATGCTCGAAAAGTCATGAAACTTTGCACACACCTCAGAACTGGCGAAAATTTACGTCTGATATGGGTTTCAGAAGTGGGTGTGCCAAAATGGCTCAACAGCGCCACCTATACACGTTCAACGGTGTGCGCCTCGAGCTACGTTTCATGTACATGTATGAAAATCGGTATACACATGTAACTCTCCAATACCTACAAAAAAGTCTCTTGGAGCAAAATCCGAAACCCAACAGGAAGTCGGTTATTTCAAATATTATGAGCAAATTTTGTGTCATTTTTGTCATTTCCATGCGTTGTATTTTAACGAACTCCTCCTAGAGATTAATTCAGATCAACACCAAATTTGGTATGCCTAATCTAAAGTCCTTTGCGATGTTAAATTGCGAAGCTTTTGAGTTTTCGTTGAAGGGCCTGTGTGTGGCGGCCTGGCGAATTTCGATGATTCGCCATGAAACAGGAAGTTGCTATAACTCAGACATACAATGACCAATCTGCCCCAAACTACACATGTTGGATGAGACTCCTGTCCTGAACAGTTTGACACGACAATATTCAGTTATAGTCATAGCGCCACCTATTGGCAACAGGAAGTTACATATTTTAAGCTGCGACAAACTACTCCTAGAAATTTTTGACATCAATGTCTTTTTTGTCGTCAGTCTAATCTAAAGGCCTGTACGATGTTAAAATGAGAAGATCTTGAGTTTTCGTTAAAGGGCGTGTCCATGGCGCCATGTCAAAGTTCGATGTCTCGCCATGGGAGTAGAAGTTGCTGTAACTCAGTCATAAAATATCAGATCTTGCCCAGACTTCAAATGTTTGATAAGAGTACTGACCTGAACACATCTGGAGGCTAATATTCCATTGGGTGTGGCAAAATGGCTCGATAGCGCCACCTATACATTTTCAATGGAGTGCGCCTCGAGCTACATGTCATATACATGTACGAAAATCAGTAAACATATGTAACACACCAATAGCTACAAAAAAGTCTCTTGGTACGAAATCCGAATCCCAACAGGAAGTCGGTTATTTTTAATTTTCCCTGCAAAATTGGTGTTGTTTTTGTCATTTTCAGGGGTTGTATTTTAACGAACTCCTCCTAGAGATTTATTCAGATCAACACCAAACTTGGTCAGTGTAATCTAAAGCCCTTTGCCATGTTAAATTGCGAAGGAATTGAGGTTTCGTTAAAGGGCGTGTCCATGGCGGCCTGACAAATTTCGATGATTCGCCTTGAAAAATGATGGTGCTATAACTCAGACATACAATGTCCAATCCGCCCCAAACTTCACATTTTTGTTAAGACTCTTCACCTGAACAGATCTACATGCCAATATTCAGTTATAGTCATAGCGCCACCTATTGGCAACTGGAAGTGACATATTTTACACTGT
Source organism: Carassius auratus (assembly GCF_003368295.1). NCBI lineage: Eukaryota > Metazoa > Chordata > Actinopteri > Cypriniformes > Cyprinidae > Carassius > Carassius auratus. The sequence goes on from NW_020527676.1 coordinate 10,788, forward strand.
GATAAACTACTCCTAGAAATTTTATGACATCAATGTCTTTTTTGTGGTCAGTCTAATCTAAAGACCTGTGTGATGTTTAGTTGTGAAGATCTTGAATTTTTGTTAAAAGGCATGTCCATGTCGCCATGACGAAGTTCGATGTCTCGCCATGGGAATAAAAGATGTTATAACTCAGGCATAAAATGTCCGATCTTGCCCAAACTTCACATGTGTGATAAGGGTCCTGGCTTGAACACATCTGAAGGCCAATATTCCATTATAACGATAGCGCCACCTGCTGGCAACAGGAAGATTGGCACACATATGGAATAAACTTTGATATATTGCACTTATATTTATGAGTTTAAATGCATATTTCTCAACGTTCACCTTTTTACTAAAGCAACACGATGGTGGTGAGCCCGGGTGCGAGGGCCCGTTCATCGCTGCTTGCAGCTTTAATTATTATTATTATTCCGCTTCTCCAAAATGAATCGCATTTTTGAGGGCCTAAACATGCTCAAAAAGTCACCAAATTTTGCACACGCCTCCGAACTGGCGAAAATTTACGTCTGATATGGGTTTCAGAAGTGGGAGTGGTAAAATGGCTCGACAGCGCCACCTATGCACGTTCAGCGGTGTGCGCCTCGAGCTACATTTCACGTACATGTATGAAAATCGGTACACACATGTAACACATCAATACCTACAAAAAAGACTCTTGGAGCAAAATTCTAAACCCAACAGGAAGTCGGTTATTTTAATATTATGGGCAAATTTTGTGTCATTTTTGCCATTTCTATGCGTTGTATTTTAACGAACTCCTCCTAGAGATTTCTTCAAATCAACACCAAATTTGGTATGCCTAATCTAAAGGCCTTTGCGATGTTAAATTGCGAAGATTTTGAGTTTTCGTTGAAGGGCGTGTCCGTGGCGGCCTGGCGAATTTCGATGACTCGCCATGAAAAATGAAGTTGCTATAACTCAGACATACAATGTCCAATCTGCCCCAAACTTCACATGGTTGATAAGACTCTGGAACTGAACAGATTGACATGCCCATATTCAGTTATAGTCATAGCGCCACCTATTGGCAACAGGAAGTGTCATATTTTATGCTCCGAAGAACTACTCCTAGAAATTTTATGACATCAATGTCTTTTTTGTGGTCAGTCTAATCTAAAGGCCTGTGCAATGTTAAATTGTGAAGATCTTGAGTTTTCGTTAAAGGGCGTGTCCATGGCGCGGTGACAAAGTTCGATGTCTCGCCATGGGAGTAGAAGTTGTTGTAACTCAGGCATAAAATATCAGATCTTGCCCAAACTTCACATGTTTGATAAGAGTACTGACCTGCCCACATCTGGAGGCCAATATTCCATTGGGTGTGGCAAAATGGCTCGATAGCGCCACCTATACACTTTCAATGGAGTGCGCCTCGAGCTACGTGTCACGTACATGTACAAAAATCGGTATACACATGTAACACAGCAATACCTACAAAAAAGTCTCTTGGTACGAAATTCCGAATCCCAACAGGAAGTCAGTTTTTTAGAATTTTCTCTGCAAAATTGGCGTTGTTTTTGCCATTTTCAGGGGTTGTACTTTAACGAACTCCTCCTAGAGATTTAGTCAGATCAACACCAAACCTGGTCAGTGTAGTCTTAAGCCCTTTGCGATGTTAAATTGCTAAGATCTTTAGATTTCGTTAAAGGGCGTGTCCATGGCGGCCTGACAAATTTCGATGTTTCACCATGAAAAAGGAAGTTGCTGTAACTCAGACATAAAATGTCCAATCTGCCCCAAACTTCACATGTTAGATAAAACTTCTGCCCTTAACAGATCTACATGCCCACATTCAGTTATAGTCATAGCGCCACCTATTGGCAACAGGAAGTGACATGTTTTACGCTGCGACAAACTACTCCTATAATTTTTTTGAGATTAACATATATTTTGTGGTCAGTCTAATCTAAAGGCCTGTGCAATGTTAACTTTTGGAGATCTTGAGTTTTTGTTAAAGGGCGTTTCCATGGCGCCATGACAAAATTTGATATCTTGCCACAGCAAGAGAAGTTATTGTAACTCAAGCATAAAATGTTCAATCTTCCGCAAACTTCACATGTTTGATAAGAGTCCTGGCCTGAACACATCTGAAGGCCAATATTCCATTATAATGATAGCGCCACCTGCTGGCAACGGTAAGATTGGCACATATATGGGATATACTTTGATATATTCCACTTATATTTAGGACATTAAATGCATATTTCTCAACGTTCACCTTTTTACTAATGCCACACGATGGTGGTGAGCCCGGGTGCGAGGGCCCGTTCATCGCTGCTTGCAGCTTTAATTAGGGCCCGAGCACCGATGGTGTGAGGACCCTCTTGGAATTGCTCCGTTTATTATTATTCTTATTATTATTATTCTTCTTCTCTAAGATGAATCGCATTTTTGAGGGCCTAAACATGCTCGAAAAGTCATGAAACTTTGCACACACCTCAGAACTGGCGAAAATTTACGTCTGATATGGGTTTCAGAAGTGGGTGTGCCAAAATGGCTCAACAGCGCCACCTATACACGTTCAACGGTGTGCGCCTCGAGCTACGTTTCATGTACATGTATGAAAATCGGTATACACATGTAACTCTCCAATACCTACAAAAAAGTCTCTTGGAGCAAAATCCGAAACCCAACAGGAAGTCGGTTATTTCAAATATTATGAGCAAATTTTGTGTCATTTTTGTCATTTCCATGCGTTGTATTTTAACGAACTCCTCCTAGAGATTAATTCAGATCAACACCAAATTTGGTATGCCTAATCTAAAGGCCTTTGCGATGTTAAATTGCGAAGCTTTTGAGTTTTCGTTAATGGGCGTGTCCGTGGCGGCCTGGCGAATTTCGATGATTCGCCATGAAACAGGAAGTTGCTATAACTCAGACATACAATGACCAATCTGCCCCAAACTTCACATGTTTGATGAGACTCCTGACCTGAACAGATTGACATGCCATATTCAGTTATAGTCATAGCGCCACCTATTGGCAACAGGAAGTGACATATTTTACACTGCGATGAACTACTCCTAGAAATTTTATGACATCAATGTATTTTTTGTGGTCAGTCTAATCTAAAGGCCTGTGCGATGTTAAGTTGTGAAGATCTTGAGTTTTCGTTAAAAGGCGTGTCCATGGCGCCGTCACGAAGTTCGATGTCTCGCCATGGGATAAAAGATGTTATAACTCAGGCATAAAATGTCCGATCTTCCCCAAACTTCACATGTGTGATAAGAGTCCTGCCTGAACACATCTGAAGGCCAAAATTCCATTCAGGTGTGGCAAAATGGCTCGATAGCGCCACCTATACACTTTCAACAGAGTGCGCCTCGAGCTAATGTTCACGTACATGTACAAAAATCGGTATACACATGTAACACACCAATACCTACAAAAAAGTCTCTTGGTACGAAATCCGAATTCCCAACAGGAAGTCGGTTATTTAGAATTTTCTCTGCAAATATTGGCGTTGTTTTTTGCCATTTTCAGGGGTTGTACTTTAACGAACTCCTCCTAGAGATTTATTCAGATCAACACCAAACCTGGTCAGTGTAATCTTAAAGCCCTTTGTGATGTTAAATTGCGAAGATCTTTAGATTTCGTTAAAGGGCGTGTCCATGGTGGCCTGACAAATCGATGTTTCGCCATGAAAAGGAAAGTTGCTGTAACTCAGACATACAATGTCCAATCTGCCCCAAACTCACATGTTAGATAAAACTTCTGCCCTTAACAGATCTACATGCCCACATTCAGTTATAGTCATAGCGCCACCTATTGGCAACAGGAAGTGACATGTTTTAACGCTGCGACAAACTACTCCTATAATTTTTTGAGATTAACATATATTTTTGTGGTCAGTCTAATCTAAAGCCTGTGCAATGTTAACTTTTGGAGATCCTGAGTTTTTGTTAAAGGGCGTTTCCATGGCGCCATGACAAAATTTGATGTCTTGCCACAGCAAAGAGAAAGTGTTGTAACTCAAGCATAAAATGTTAATCTTCCCCAAACTTCACATGTTTCGATAAGAGTCCTGGCCTGAACACATCTGAAGGCCAATATTCCATTATAATAATAGCGCCACCTGCTGCAACGGTAAGATTTGCACATATATGGGATATACTTTGATATATTCCACTTATATTTAGGACATTAAATGCATATTTCTCAACGTTCACCTTTTTACTAAAGCAACACGATGGCGGTGAGCCCGGGTGCGAGGGCCCGTTCATCGCTGCTTGCAGCTTTAATTATTATTATTCTTTCTTCTTCTCCAAAATGAATCGGATTTTTGAGGGCCTAAACATGCTCGAAAAGTCATGAAACTTTGCACACACCTCAGAACTGGCGAAAAATTTACGTCTGATATGGGTTTCAAAAGTGGGTGTGGCAAAATGGCTCAACAGCGCCACCTATACACGTTCAACGGTGTGCGCCTCGAGCTACGTTTCATGTACATGTATGAAAATCGGTATACTCATGTAACTCTCCAATACCTACAAAAAAGTCTCTTGGGCAAAATCCGAAACCCAACAGGAAGTCGGTTATTACTAATATTATGAGCAAATTTTGTGTCATTTTTGTCATTTCCATGCGTTGTATTTTAACGAACTCCTCCTAGAGATTCATTCAGATCAACACCAAATTTGGTATGGCTAATCTGAAGGCCTTTGCGATGTTAAATGCGAAGCTTTTGAGTTTTCGTTAATGGGCGTGTCCGTGGCGGCCTGGCGAATTTCGATGACTCAACATGAAACAGGAAATTGCTATAACTCAGACATACAATGACCAGTCTGCCCCAAACTTCACATGTTTGATGAGACTCCTGACCTGAACAGATTGACATGCCCATATTCAGTTATAGTCATAGCACCACCTATTGGCAACAGGAAGTGACATATTTTACACTGCGATTAACTACTCCTAGAAATTTTATGACATCAATGTATTTTTGTGGTCAGTCTAATCTAAAGGCCTGTGCGATGTTAAGTTGTGAAGATCTTGAGTTTTCGTTAAAAGGCGTGTCCATGGCGCCGTCGCGAAGTTCGATGTCTCGCCATGGGAATAAAATATGTTATAACTCAGGCATAAAATGGCCGATCTTCCCCAAACTGTACATGTGTGATAAGAGTCCTGCCTGAACACATCTGAAGGCCAAAATTCCCATCAGGTGTGGCAAAAATGGCTCGATAGCGCCACCTATACACTTTCAACAGAGTGCGCCTCGAGCTATGTTTCACATACATGTACAAAAATCGGTATACATATGTAACACACCAATACCTACAAAAAAGTCTCTTGGTACAAAATCCGAATCCCAACAGGAAGTCGGTTATTTAGAATTTTCTCTGCAAATTGGCGTTGTTTTTGCCATTTTCAGGGGTTGTACTTAACGAACTCCTCCTAGAGATTTATTCAGATCAACACCAAACTTGGTAAGTTAAATCTTAAGGCCTTTGCGATGTTAATTGCGAAGATCTTTTGATTGTTTGTTTAAAGGGCGTGTCCATGGCG
>NW_020527677.1:0-32639 GCF_003368295.1 Carassius auratus
GAATCGCGTTTTTTGAAGGCCTAAACATACTCAAAAAGTCAGGAAAATTTGCCACACACCTCCCGAACTGGTGAAAATTTACGTCTGATATGGGTTTCAGAAGTGGGCGTGGCAAAATGGCTCGACAGCGCCACCTATACATGTTCAGCGGTGTGCGCCTCGAGCTACGTTTCACGCACATGTCTGAAAATCGGTAAACACATGTAAGACACCAAGACCTACAAAAAAGACTCTTGGAGCAAAATTCTAAACCCAACAGGAAGTTGGTTATTTTAATATTATGAGCAAATTTTTTGTCATTTTTGCCATTTCCATGCATTGTATTTTAACGAACTCCTCCTAAGAGATTAATTCAGATCAACACCAAATTTGGTATGCCTAATCTAAAGGCCATTGAGATGTTAAATTGCGAAGATCTTGAGTTTTCGTTGAAGGGCGTGTCCGTGGCGGCCTGGCGAATTTTGATGATTCGCCATTGAAAAATGAAGTAGCTATAACTCAGACATACAATGTCAATCAGCCCCAAACTTCACATGTTTGATGTGACTCCAAACCTGAACAGATTGAACATGCCCATATTCAGTTATAGTCATTAGCGCCACCTATTGGCAACAGGAAGTGACATATTTTACGCTGTGATGAACTACTCCTAGAAATTTTTTGACATCAATGTCTTTTTTGTGGTCAGTCTAATCTAAAGGCCTGTGCGATGTTCAGTTGTGAAGATCTTGAGTTTTCGTTAAAAGGCGTGTCCACGGCGCCATGGCAAAGTTCGATGTCTCGCCATGGGAATAAAAGATGTTATAACTCAGGCATAAAATGTCCGATCTTCCCCAAACTTCACATGTGTGATAAGAGTCCTGGCCTGAACACATCTGAAGGCCAATATTCCATCGGGTATGGCAAAATGGCTCTATAGCGCCACCTATACACTTTCAACGGAGTGTGCCTCGAGCTATGTTTCACGTACATGTACAAAAATCGGTACACACATGTAACACACCAATACCTACAAAAAAGTATCTTGGTACGAAATCCGGATCCCAACAGGAAGTCGGTTATTTTAGAATTTTCTCTGCAAAATTGGCGTTGTTTTTGCCATTTTCAGGGGTTGTACTTTAACGAACTCCTCCTAGAGATTTATTCAGATCAACACCAAACTTGGTCAGTGTAATCTAAAGGCCTTTGTGATGTTAAATTGCGAAGATCTTGAGGTTTCGTTAAAGGGCGTGTCCATGGTGGCCTGCCAAATTTCGATGTTTCGCCATGAAAAAGGAAGTTGCTGTAACTCAGACATACAATGTCCAATCTGCCCCAAACTTCACATGTTAGATAAGACTTCTGCCCTTAACAGATCTACATGCCCATTTTCAGTGATAGTCATAGCGCCACCTGCTGGCAACAGGAAGTGACATGTTTTAGGCTGCGACAAACTACTCCTAGAATTTTTTTGAGATTAAAGTATTTTTTGTATTCAGTCTAATCTAAATGCCTGTGCAATTTTAACTTGTGGAGATCTTGAGTTTTTGTTAAAGGGCGTGTCCATGGCGCCATGACAAATTTTGATGTCTCGCCACAGCAAGAGAAGTTGTTGTAACTCAGGCATAATTTGTTCGATCTTCCCCAAACTTCACATGTTCGATGGGAGTCCTGCCCGGAACACATTTGAAGGGCCATATTCCATTATAATGATAGCACCACCTGCTGGCACCAGGAAGATTGGCACATGTGGAATAAATGTTGATATTTTCCACTTATATTTATGAGTTTGAATGCATATTTCTCACTGTTCACCAATTTACTAAGGCCACTCACTGCCGGTGAGCCCGGGTGCGAGGGCCCGTTCATCGCTGCTTGCAGCTTTAATTTTAGGGCCCGAGCACCGATGGTGTGAGGACCCTCTTGGAATTGCTCCGTTTATTATTATTATTATTATTATTATTCTTCTTCTCTAAGATGAATCGCATTTTTGAGGGCCTAAACATGCTCGAAAAGTCATGAAACTTTGCACACACCTCAGAACTGGCGAAAATTTACGTCTGATATGGGTTTCAGAAGTGGGTGTGGCCAAAATGGCTCAACAGCGCCACCTATACACGTTCAACGGTGTGCGCCTCGAGCTACGTTTCATGTACATGTATGAAAATCGGTATACACATGTAACTCTCCAATACCTACAAAAAAGTCTCTTGGAGCAAAATCCGAAACCCAACAGGAAGTCGGTTATTTCTAATATTATGAGCAAATTTTGTGTCATTTTTGTCATTTCCATGCGTTGTATTTTAACGAACTCCTCCTAGAGATTAATTCAGATCAACACCAAATTTGGTATGCCTAATCTAAAGGCCTTTGCGATGTTAAATTGCGAAGCTTTTGAGTTTTCGTTGAAGGGCCTGTGTGTGGCGGCCTGGCGAATTTCGATGATTCGCCATGAAACAGGAAGTTGCTATAACTCAGACATACAATGACCAATCTGCCCCAAACTTCACATGTTGGATGAGACTCCTGTCCTGAACAGTTTGACACGACCATATTCAGTTATAGTCATAGCGCCACCTATTGGCAACAGGAAGTGACATATTTTACGCTGCGACGAACTACTCCTAGAAATTTTTGACATCAATGTCTTTTTTGTCGTCAGTCTAATCTAAAGGCCTGTACGATGTTAAATTGAGAAGATCTTGAGTTTTCGTTAAAGGGCGTGTCCATGGCGCCATGTCAAAGTTCGATGTCTCGCCATGGGAGTAGAAGTTGCTTGTAACTCAGTCATAAAATATCAGATCTTGCCCAAACTTCAAATGTTTGATTAGAGTACTGACCTGAACACATCTGGAGGCTAATATTCCATTGGGTGTGGCAAAATGGCTCGATAGCGCCACCTATACATTTTCAATGGAGTGCGCCTCGAGCTACATGTCATATACATGTACGAAAATCTGTAAACATATGTAACACACCAATAGCTACAAAAAAGTCTCTTGGTACGAAATCCGAATCCCAACAGGAAGTCGGTTATTTTTAATTTTCCCTGCAAAATTGGTGTTGTTTTTGTCATTTTCAGGGGTTGTATTTTAACGAACTCCTCCTAGAGATTTATTCAGATCAACACCAAACTTGGTCAGTGTAATCTAAAGCCCTTTGCCATTTTAAATTGCGAAGGAATTGAGGTTTCGTTAAAGGGCGTGTCCATGGCGGCCTGACAAATTTCGATGATTCGCCGTGAAAAATGATGGTGCTATAACTCACACATACAATGTCCAATCCGCCCCAAACTTCACATTTTTGTTAAGACTCTTCACCTGAACAGATCTACATGCCAATATTCAGTTATAGTCATAGCGCCACCTATTGGCAACTGGAAGTGACATATTTTACACTGTGACAAACTACTCCTAGAAATTTTATGACATCAATGTCTTTTTTGTGGTCAGTCTAATCTAAAGACCTGTGTGATGTTTAGTTGTGAAGATCTTGAATTTTTGTTAAAAGGCATGTCCATGTCGCCATGACGAAGTTCGATGTCTCGCCATGGGAATAAAAGATGTTATAACTCAGGCATAAAATGTCCGATCTTGCCCAAACTACACATGTGTGATAAGGGTCCTGGCTTGAACACATCTGAAGGCCAATATTCCATTATAACGATAGCGCCACCTGCTGGCAACAGGAAGATTGGCACACATATGGAATAAACTTTGATATATTGCACTTATATTTATGAGTTTAAATGCATATTTCTCAACGTTCACCTTTTTACTAAAGCCACACGATGGCGGTGAGCCCGGGTGCGAGGGCCCGTTCATCGCTGCTTGCAGCTTTAATTATTATTATTCTTCTTCTTCTCCATAATGAATCGCATTTTTGAGGGCCTAAACATATTCAAAAAGTCATGAAACTTTGCACACACCTCAGAACCGGCGAAAATGTACATATGATATGGGTTTCAGAAGTGGGTGTGGCAAAATGGCTCAACAGCGCCACCTATACACGTTCAACGGTGTGCGCCTCGAGCTATGTTTCATGTACATGTATGAAAATTGGTATACACATGTAACTCTCCAATACCTACAAAAAAGACTTTTGGACCAAAATTCTAAACCCAACAGGAAGTCGGTTATTTTTAATTTTATGAGCAAATTTTGTGTCATTTTTGTCATTTCCATGCGTTGTATTTTAACGAACTCCTCCTAGAGATTTATTCAGATAAACACCAAATTTGGTATGCCTAATCTAAAGGCCTTTGCGATGTTAAATTGCGAAGATTTTGAGTTTTCGTTAATGGGCGTGTCCGTGGCGGCCTGGCGAATTTCGATGATTCGCCATGAAAAATGAAGTTGCTAGAACTCAGACATACAATGTCCAATCTGCCTCAAACTTCACATGGTTGATAAGACTCTGGAACTGAACAGATTGACATGCCCATATTCAGTTATAGTCATAGCGCCACCTATTGGCAACAGGAAGTGTCATATTTTATGCTCCGAAGAACTACTCCTAGAAATTTTTTGACATCAATGTCTTTTTTGTGGTCAGTCTAATCTAAAGGCCTGTGCAATGTTCAGTTGTGAAGATCTTGAGTTTTCGTTAAAAGGCATGTCCACGGCACCATGGCGAAGTTCGATGTCTCGCCATGGGAATAAAAGATGTTATAACTCAGGCATAAAATGTCCGATCTTCCCCAAACTTCACATGTTTGATAAGGGTCCTGGCCTGAACAGATATGGAGGCAAATATTCCATTGGGTGGTGTGCGCCCGAAGGGGCGAAGAGCCCTATTGTTCCCCTAAGGATTATTCTTATTATTATTATTATTATTTTTTTTTTTTTTTTTTAAACCTTCCGGGCATTTTTGGGGGCCTTAATGATCTCAAGACATTGGGGATGAAAAATTGCCAGGAGATTTTTGATATCTCAAACGGTTTGCTCGTGGCGAGGCGTTGAAATTAGAGCAATAAATGAGAAACAGGAAATGCCTAATAACATCCACATACATTGCCTGAGTTTGATCAAACTTCATCGGTTTGTTCGCTGTATGATACCGATCGTATATATGTGACTATTAAGAGTCAACGTTATAGCGCCACCAACTGGCAGCAGGAAGTGTGTCATTTTCAAAATGCTTTGAATTCAGCATCTTATTTTTACTCGATTTGCTGCAAATTTCATCAGAATAATGACAAAACACGGCCGATGAAAATCTGTTGTGGGGATATTGATATCTAATATAGTGTTGCCATGGCAACGTGTCAAACTTGAATATTCTGTTATGGTGAGTTTGAGGCAGATAACAAGCTCAGATTTACATGAAAGTCAAAACACATATCGGTATTATTGATAGCTAGACAATGGCAAAAGTTCATAAGAGGGCGTGGAAGAGGCACTCTATAGCGCCACCTTTTGTCAAAAGTGGGGGGGTTAGTTTTAGTTACAGACACCAAACTCAGTACAAAAATTGGTCTTATCAAGACGGACAACTTTCTAATTCACAGTCATCAGCTACGATCAACAGGAAGTCGGCTATTTTGATTTGAATGTGGATTGTTTTTTACATTTAGCTGTGAATTAATGCATACTGCTCAGAGGAGAGTAACACTATACACACCAAACTTTGTCTACATGTTGAAAAAACATTGAGGAACTTAAATTGTGAATGGGTTTTGGATAGCTTGGATGGTTTTGTCGTGGTGATTTTTTTAAATGACAGTAAAGATGTAATTATTAATTTTCCTGCATTTTTAAATTCCAAACACTTCAAAACCTTTTTTTCATACAGAAAATAAAGTTATTCTGAGTAAATATGCATAGTTTCATGACTTTACAACACTGTATGGATAACAGAAAATTAAAAAACTGTCAGAAATCTCATCTCACTCTGTCCATCTGTTTGAGTGTGTGTGCTTAGACTTCCATTGTCTAAGAGAAAATGCGCCCCTACAGGTTCAATTCCCGGACTAAAAAAGGGAGGAGACCCTCTTTTGGTTTCACTTTTAAATCGGTTAAAATACAAATAAATACTTGGATTTAATTCACACTGACAAGCTAAACCAACATATATGATTATTATCAGGTCAGGGCTCATTAATAATTGATGTGTGGTCAGTGATACGTGAGAAACACGAGAGATGAATCACCGCTCTGAGCAAGAGCGTGTGGAATGATGAGCTCAGAAAAAAACGAGTTTATTCTTGTTTTATAGCTATTAAAAATAAAGTATTGCAGCGATATCACACAATTCACCAATTAGAGCATACCAAGAGCTAAATTAAGATGTTTTTGAACTGTTTGTGTGAAAATGAAATATTCGCGGCTGCCTATCTGAAATCACTGCCTCCGATCAGCAAGCACAGTGTCACAAGTTCAAAACTAACGAATTTATTCTTGTTTAAGAGCTTTTTAAAATTAATTATTCCCATAAATGCACACAATACACCCATTATAACACAACACGAGCTAAATACAGGTGTTTGTGACCTTTTTATGTGCGCAAGACTATTTGAAAGCGCGACTGGCAGAATAACATATATCTCTCGAGCTGCAGGATTCTGCCTTTCGTCGTAAGAACGGACACATCACGGACAAGATTATTTCAAAATACATAATAGCTTGGCGAATATAAACGAAAACAGCCAAGTGAACATAAACTGTTGAGAAATAAATCTGAAGTGGATCTACTGGATTTTAATATTAAGTAACCGCATATATCAGCTGCTTCGGTCTTCAATTTTAATCTATATAAAAAATTAAACTCATTCATCTTGGCTGCTTTTTTAATGTGTGTACGTATTTATTTATTATTTTGCTCTAACAAGACTTAATCTATATTTAATTAAATCAATTACATTTTATTTTACATTTGATTTGTCCATTTCTGCATCTAAACGCCTAAAAACCTAAAACATGCTCTATTATACTATTGTTAGCAATTTCTTTATCGTCCAATTTATCTGGTGTGTACACTTTTATTTTTATAATAAACTTGTTTGTTAGATTATACACAGTTACAGTGGTCTATAATAAATATTGACAGGTTTTATTCAAGCTGTTTAGAATGATTGCTGTAGGCTAATTTTTTTAAATGTAAATCCAAAAAAAAAATTTTTTTTTTACATTTTGTATAATTTCATAGTTTATGCATTATAGTTATAAAAACAAATAAATTTAGAAATCTTAGGCCTTATCCTTTTCTGACAGTTTTAGGGATTTTTAAAAATCCTAAAAAACCTTATTTGTGCTGCAAATAATAATTTCTAATTAATTTGATACTGACCTCTGACATCCTGTGACATGATATTTATTTGAATTTACATAATCTCATGGATGTAACAGTAAAACTGTTCAGCTCACAGATCAAGACTAAGCTGTAATGCAAGCAGAACTTTCACAAATGCTTGTAGGTCAATAAAATCATTACAAAACACTTACAAATCATTTAAGGGATTTGATAACACTGTAAAATAATGTCTAATTTGTTAACATTAGCAAATGCATTGATAACACTTTATAATAACTGCACTCATTAGTAAATAGTCAGTTCATGCTTCATAAAGCCTTGTCCCAATATTAATAGTCAGTAGTAAGCAGTTTATAAATACAGCTATAAATAGCTCATTTATTAAAAAGGAGAGTAAAGGATCAGTTATCTTCCTATGAAAAATAAAAAAATAAAAATAAACAAACAACAACACAGATTGATACAGAACTCAGAAATTTTATTGTGGATTTATGATAAACTCAGCCTGTAAATGAATTCATTCTCCTCCAAGAAGACACAAGTAGTTCACACCAAATTTTTTAACATGAAGCCAATATACTGAAGATGTTAAATTTCGAATGGGTTTAGGATACCTTAAATGGTGTGGCCATAGAGATTTATTAAAGTAACATAAAAAAATACAATAGTTATTTTACTATATCTTTAAAATTTTTAATTCCAACTCTTCATAATTTTTTTATATACGTAGAAGTCATCATTTGAAGGAAGTACAGTAAGTTTCATAGCTTTATCATTTTCAAGAGCCAGCATAAAATTAAAACTATCATAACATATGAATCAAGTTTGCAATTCTTAGTACCAATAATGGCCACCAGATGGAGCTATAGGATTACTTTTAAATAATGATTGTAGAAACAAGTATGATTTAAATCATTTATAGAAATCTTTCAAAGAAAAATAATATGAATTTTATGTATTTTACTGATAAAATGACCCTCACTTAATTAGAATAACAAGCTGAAGTATTGTGAACTGTATATTAAGAATAATTCTTTATAGGCTTTACGGACAGATACGTTTTGAGTGACTCTTGAAGGTTTAGCACCACATCCTCTTTTACCACTGTTTAAAGAATGTATCTTACAGAACAGGTGCGGATGAATTTTGAATAGCTTGAATGGTTTTGTCGTGGTGATTTTTTTTAAATAACAGTAAAAAAGGAACCAGTAAATGTATTTTATTTTTTTTAAGTGCAGCTTCTAAACACTTCAAAAAAATGTACACATAGAAGACAAGTCATTCTGAGGAAATATGCATAGTTTCATGACTATACAACACTATATGGATGATTGAAAATTAAAAAACTATCATACATCTGATGTCACTCTGTCCCTCTGTCACTGTGGGTAATGTGTGTGTGTGTGTGTGTGTGTGTGTGTTAAGTGAATTAGGTGTGAAACTATCAGAGAGCATTTAGTCTCCAGCGCCAACATTTTACAGAACTGCCACTTTCCTGGAGTCTCCAGAATTACTCGGTGTCGGACTCTGAGAGACTTAAGATTCCAAAAAATTATTTAATTAGAATACCATGAAGTATTGTGAAATACTATATATTAAGACTTTATATATAGGCTTAATGAACAGATTAGAGTGACTCTTGAAGGACCAGCACCACCTCCTCTTGTTCGATGGTTTGAGGAATATATCTTCCAGAATCTGGGATTAAGATTTAGGAGCTCATTTTTATTCCACCTCCTTTCCTGAAAGTCTGTCTTGCAGAATTGACTAAAAATTAATCTTCACATTATTTCCTAATTATTTTGCAATTCTTTTTGTCAGTTCTTCTTGACCTGTTTTTCTCTTCCAGCTTTCCTGGACTATTGTATAGCACTCAGAAATGATTAAATAAAAAATAATGGTAGTTATTAAGATTGATATGGTTTGGAATTGGTAAAATGTGCTTGGAAAAAAATCACAATAAAACAATGTTTTAATGTTTAAGTTTGGAATATTAACTGACATGAATGAATGCTATATAAATATTGTTCATGTTAACATAATGTTTATGAATGGAATCTTATTGTAAAGTGTTACTAAAGTTATATATATATATATATATATTGTTCTGTGAATGTGATTTTAAAGTCTAGATGATTCGGATTAACCCTTTAACACCCATATCAAGTTCAAGTTCTAGTTCAAGTTCAATTTATTTGTACAGCGCATTTACAACAGCCTCCTGGCTGACCAAAGTGCTTTAACATAAGAGCAAGAATATTAGACATACATAAAAATAGACCAGACAAAAAATTTAAAACCACCCATTTCAAAATGTAGCATAACACAGTAGTCAGTACACTAAGGAAAATAAAAAAGTTTTTAGCAAAGATTTAAAAATAGACAAGGAAGGGGCCAGTCTGATCTCTAAAGGCAGGGTATTCCAGAGTCGTGGCCCAGCCACTGCAAATGCATGCTCCCCTCTACGCTCCCCTCTATCCTTTAAAACCTCACTGCCAGAGGGATATTGTGAATGCATGTGCCCGCTGGGCACAGTTTACCTGATGCCACCGGGGTGGTGATGGCATTGGTGGCTTGAGCCCGCCATCGCTGCTTGCAGCTATATTTATTATTATTCTTCTTCTTCTTCTTCTCCCGAATGAATCGCATTTTTGAGGGCTTTAACATGCTCAAAAAGTCATGAAACTTTGCACACGCGTCAAACCTGGTGAAAATTTTCGTCTGATATAGGATTCAGAAGAGGGTGTGGCCAAATGGCTCGACAGCGCCACCTATACCAAGAAAATCAACAGCCTTCCAGCTATGTTTCACGTACATGCACGAAAATTGGCACACATATGTAACACACCAATACCTACAAAAAAGACTCTTGGAGCGAAATTCTAAACCCAACAGGAAGTCGGTTATTTTTAATATTATGAGCATATTTTGTGTAATTTTGGTCATTTCCATGTGTTGTATTTTAACGAACTCCTCCTAGAGAGTTCTTCAAATCAACACCAAATTTGGTATGCCTAATCTAAAGGCCTTTGCGATGTTAAATTGCGAAGATCTTGAGTTTTCGTTGAAGGGCGTGTCCGTGGCGGCCTGGCGAATTTCGATGATTCGCCATGAAAAATGAAGTTGCTATAACTCACACATACAATGACCAATCTGCCCCAAACTTCACATGTTTGATGAGACTCCGAAGCTGAACAGATTGACATGCCCATATTCAGTTATAGTCATAGCGCCACCTATTGGCAACAGGAAGTGACATATTTTACGCTGCGACGAACTATTCCTAGAAATTTTATGACATCAATGTCTTTTTTGTGGTCAGTCTAATCTAAAGGCCTGTGCGATGTTCAGTTGTGAAGATCTTGAGTTTTCGTTAAAAGGCTTGTTCATGGCGCCGCGACGAAGTTCGATGTCTCGCCATGGGAATAAAAGATGTTATAACTCAGGCATAAAATGTCCGATCTTCCCCAAACTTCACATGTGTGATAAGAGTCCTGGCCTGAACAGATCTGCAGGCCAATATTCCACCGGGTGTGGCAGAATGGCTCTATAGCGCCACCTATACACTTTCAAAGGAGTGCGCATCGAGCTATGTTTCACGTACATGTACAAAAATTGGTACACACATGTAACACTCCAATACCTACAAAAAAGTCTCTTGGTACGAAATCCAAATCCCAACAGGAAGTCGGTTATTTTGAATTTTCCCTTCAAAATTGGTGGTGTTTTTGCCATTTTCAGGGGTTGTACTTTAACAAACTCCTCCTAGAGATTTATTCAGATCAACACCAAACTTGGTCAGTGTAATCTAAAGCCCTTTGGGATAATAAATTGCGAAGGACTTGAGGTTTCGTTAAAGGGCGGGTCCATGGCGGCCTGACAAATTTCGATGTTTCGCCATGAAAAAGAAAGTTGCTGTAACTCAGACATACAATGTCCAATCTGCCCCAAACTTCACATGTTGGATAAGACTCTTGACCTGAACAGATCTACATGCCAATATTCAATTATAGTCATAGCGCCACCTATTGGCAACAGGAAGTTACATATTTTACCCTGCGACAAACTACTCCTAGAAATTTTATGACATCAATGTCTTTTTTGTGGTCAGTCTAATCTAAAGACCTGTGTGATGTTTAGTTGTGAAGATGTTGAGTTTTTGTTAAAAGGTGTGTCCATGGCGCCGTGATGAAGTTCGATGTCTCGCCATGTGAATAAAAGATGTTATAACTCAGGCATAAAATGTCCGATCTTGCCCAAACTTCACTTGTGTGATAAGGGTCCTGGCCTAAACAGATCTGAAGGCCAATATTCCATCGAGTGTGACAAAATGGCTCGATAGCGCCACCTATACACTTTCAACGGAGTGCGTATACACTTTAAACGGAGTGCGCCTCGAGCTGTGTTTCACGTACATGTACAGAAATCGGTACACACATGTAACACACCA
Source organism: Carassius auratus (assembly GCF_003368295.1). NCBI lineage: Eukaryota > Metazoa > Chordata > Actinopteri > Cypriniformes > Cyprinidae > Carassius > Carassius auratus. Next base: position 11,681 of record NW_020527677.1, read on the forward strand.
ATATCTACGAAAAAGTCTCTTGGTACGAAATCCGAATCCCAACAGGAAGTCAGCTATTTAGAATTTTCTCTGCAAAATTAGTGTTGTTTTGGCCATTTTCAGGGGTTGGACTTTAACGAACTCCTCCTAGAGATTTATTCAGATCAACACCAAACTTGGTCAGTGCAATCTAAAGCCTTTTGCGATCTTAAATTGCGAAGATCTTGAGGTTTCGTTAAAGGGCGTGTCCATGGCGGCCTGACAAATTTCGATGTTTCGCCATGAAATAGGATGTTGTTGTAACTCAGGCATAAAATGTCCAATCCTCCCCAAACCTCACATGTTCGACAAAAGTCCTGCCCTGAACACATCTGAAGGCCAATATTCCACTATAATGATAGCGCCACCTGCTGGCAACAGGAAGATTGGCACATATATGGAATAAACATTGATATATTCTACTTATATTTATGAGTTTCAACGCATATTTCTCACCGTTCACCTATTAACTAAAGCCACTCGCTGCCGGTGAGCCGGGTGCGAGGGCCCGTTCATCGCTGCTTGCAGCTTTAATTAGGGCCCGAGCACCGATGGTGTGAGGACCCTCTTGTATCTGCTTTGTTTATTATTATTAGGGCCCGAGCACCGAGGTGCGAGGACCCTCTTGTATCTGCTTTGTTTATTAGGGCTCAAGCCCGAAGGGGCGAAGAGCCCTATTGTTCTTCTAAGGATTATTCTTATTATTTTTTTTATTTTTTATTTAACCTTCCGGGGGTTTTTAGGGGCCTTAACATGCTCAAAAACTCTTGAAAATTGGCACACACATTGGAATCTGCGGCCATCAGGACGCCGCAGAGGCTGGGACCCGGGCGTGGCACAGGGACTCTACAGCGCCCCCTGGAACACCTTCAGAAATCTTGAACCATAGCTCACACAGACTTGCATGTATTTATATGAAACTCGGTACACTTATAGATCTCATTGAGCCGAACAACTTTCACACTTTATGTCATAGGCTCCGCCCAACAGGAAGTCAGCTATTCAGGGCTGTTTAAAAAAAGCATGCTCTGGAATTTGAAATACTCCTCTGAGGTTTTCAACCCGTTCGCCACGAAACTCGGTGAACATGATCTCAAGACATTGGGGACGAAAAATTGCGAGGGGATTTTTGATATCTTGAACGGTTTGCCCGTAGCGAGGCGTGGAAATTATGGCGAGAAATGAGAAACAGGAAATGTCTAATAACATCCACATACATTTCCTGAATTTTATCAAACTTCATTGGTTTGTTCGTTGTATGATACCGATCGTATATATGTGACTATTAAGAGTCAACGTTATAGCGCCACCAACTGGCAGCAGGAAGTGAGTCATTTTCAAAATGTTTTGAATTCAGCATCTTATTTTTACTCGATTTACTTAAAACTTCATCAGAATAATGACAAAACACGGCCGATGTAAATCTGTTGTGGGGATATTGATATCTGATATGGCGTTGCCATGGCAACGTGTCAAACTTGAATGTTCTGTTATGATGAGTTTGAGGCAGACACCAACCTCAGATTTACATGAAACTAAAAACACATATCAGTATTAGTGATAGCTAGACAATGGGAAAAGCTTTTAAAAGGGCGTGAAGGAGGCATGCTATAGCGCCACCTTTTGTCAAAAGTGGGGGGTTTAGTTTTAGCTACAGACACCAAACTTGGTACATAAATTGTTCTTATCAAGACGGACAACTTTCTAATTCACAGTCATCAGCTACGACCAACAGGAAGTCGGCTATTTTGATTTGAATATTTAAATTGAGCTCTGATTTAATGCATTCTCCTCAGAGGAAATGTTCACTATACTCACCAAACTTTGTCTACATGTTGAAAAAACATTGAGGAACTTAAATTGCGAACGGATTTTGGTTAGCTTGAACCGTTTTGTCGTGGTGATTTTTTGAAATGACAGAAAAAAGGGAATCATTAATTGTCTTGTATTTTTAAATTGCAGCTTCCAAACACTTAAAAAAAAAATTCATACAAAGATCAAATCATTCTGAGGAAATATGCATAGTTTCATGACCTTACAACACTGTATGATTAAAAGAAAATAAAAAAAAAAACTGTCAGACATCTCAACTCACTCTGTCCCTCTGTGTCAGAACCTTTGTTTTGCAATGTGTTATTTTGGCCACTAGAGGTCCCCAATGTGCACTCACGTCAACATTGTGCCTTTTGTAATCAGTGTAATTGTTTTCACATGTTTCTCATTCTGGGCTGCCTATTTAAGCTGATCACTTTCTTTGTATCTTTGCTTGGTTATTATTGTTCCTAAGCAAGTTGCTGCCGTAAGTCTGCTCTAGTTCTAAGATCTATTCTTTGAAAGTATTTTTGAATTGTTTTCCTGTTAATAGTTTTTGCAGTTTTTTCTCTGAGTTTTTGTTTTGGAGACTATTTAACTATTTTTGACCCATTCTGGTCTGAGGTTTTTCCTGTTTTGTAACCTAACTCTATACAAAGGATATTTTGTTCCCTTTTGCTGTTTTTGTTGAATAAACTCTTCTGAGTTAAGTTTACAAGGCGTCTGACTATTGGGTTCAACTACCTCCTGTGGCTCAGCGGTAGAAATTAAGACTCTGGCATCAGAGACCCAAGTTCGAGCCCCGGTCCTGACAGAATAACCCAGCCACATTATGAACCCAGAGGCGCCAAATCCTCAAGAACTCCTTGCCACAGCTGCTCAGTATGAGTCCACAGTCCAACGCCATGAGTCAGCACTAGCTCAGCAGGAGACTTTGATGGCTAGACACTCCCAGTTGCTGTCTGATCTCATGACTTCGGTCCGTCAGATCTTTGACCGGCTGCCCTCTACCTCAGTTACTGCTTCTCCTGCTGCCTCTGTACCCCTTCCAGATTCTCGAGTGCTCTCTCCTCTAAGTGAACCCCGCCTACCTCCACCACAACATTTCTCAGGTGACCCTAGTGCATGTGATGGGTTCCTGACTCAATGCTCTCTCACGTTTGAACTACAACCATCGTCCTTCCCCTCAGATCGAGCCAAGATTGCATACGTCATCACCCTCCTTTCTGGCAAAGCTCTTTCTTGGGCAACTGCGGTCTGGAAGGCACAAGCCCCCTTCTGTACAAGTTATTCCGCATTCGAAAAGGAGTTCAAGCGAGTCTTCGATCACCCCTTCAGTGGCCGACAAGCCTCAAAGAGACTTCTCACCCTCCGTCAAGGTAATGGCAGTGCAGCTGAGTATGCCATTCAGTTTCGGACCGTTGCAGCAGGGAGTGGTTGGAACAATGAGGCCCTCATGGTGTGTTTCCTGAATGGTCTGTCAGAGGCAATCAAGGATGATCTGGCTACCAGAGAACCTGCTGTTGATCTGGAAACCCTCATGGATCAAGCAATCCGACTGGATAATCGCCTGAGAGAGAGAAGCCGGAACCGCCCATCTGTTTCCTCATGGTCAGCCAGTCCAGCTCTTGCTCAAATGCCACCAGTGCCCCAAGATTCTTCGGAACCCATGCAATTGGGTAGGGCTAGACTTTCCCCCTTGGAACGAGACCGTCGTATGAGAGAGCGCTGTTGTCTTTATTGTGGATTGTATGGTCATTTTCGCTCCACCTGCCCCGAGCTTTCGGGAAACGCCCAGTCCCGTACAGGCAAGGAAGGACTGTGACGGGAGTTACACGCACCACTTCACCTTCCAACTCTGGGCTGTTCCTTCCAATCACACTCACTTGGAGAGGACAAAAACACCAACTAGAGGCATTGATTGATTCTGGCGCTGCCGGGAATTTCATGGATGTTTCTCTTGCTAAGAGTCTTCAGATCTCTACTTATTCTCTTCCTGCACCCCTAACTGTGACAGCCTTGGATGGAAGACCATTGTCTCCCGGGAAAGTAACCCACCTCACCTCTCTCCTTGGTCTCACCACTTACCAGCACGAGGAGAGAATGTGCTTTCACCTTATACAGTCTCCAGAGTTCCCTGTTATCCTCGGTCACCCATGGCTTCTCCAGCATAATCCACACGTTGACTGGTCGACTGGCACTGTTCTAGGTTGGGGTCCCACCTGTCAGACTAAATGCTTGGCCCAGAATCCCCCTGACCTTATTCTCGAGTCCCAAGAAACCATAGATCTGTCTCAAGTCCCTGCTCCATACCACCACCTCAAAGCAGTCTTCAGTAAAAGGAAGGCCACCTCCTTACCACCTCATCGGCCTTATGACTGCGCTATTGAGCTACTCCCGGGTACCTGTCCCCCCAGAGGTCGTATATTCTCTTTGTCTCCCCCTGAACGAACTGCTATGGACAGATACATTAATGAAGCTCTTGTGGCAGGCATCATCCAACCATCCACTTCCCCTGCTGGAGCTGGATTCTTTTTTGTTGGGAAAAAGGATGGCGGACTTCGACCATGTATTGATTACAGGGGCCTAAATAAGATAACCATTCGAAACCGCTATCCCTTGCCACTAATGACAACTGCATTTGAAATGCTGCAAGAAGCCTCCATCTTCACTAAGCTTGACTTGCGCAATGCCTACCATCTTGTTCGCATTAGGCAAGGAGATGAGTGGAAAACTGCCTTCAACACGCCCACTGGGCACTATGAATATTTAGTTATGCCCTTTGGCCTCACTAATGCTCCCGCAGTATTTCAAGCTCTCATCAATGATGTTCTCAGAGACATGTTAAACTAATTTGTTTTTGTTTATTTAGACGATATCCTCATCTTCTCGAGTTCCCTCCAAGAGCATGTAAAACACGTCAGTAAGGTTCTGAGACGCCTTCTTGATAACCATCTTTATGTTAAACCTGAGAAATGTGAGTTTCATGTGACCAAGGTTCAGTTCCTGGGGTTCATCATCAAGCCTGGCCAAATACAAATGGATCCTCAAAAGGTTCAAGCTGTTGTGGATTGGCCCTCCCCCTCATCTGTAAAAGAGGTACAGCGTTTCCTTGGCTTTGCCAATTTTTATCGCAAATTCATCCGGAACTTCAGTACTGTGGCGGCTCCTTTATCTGCTCTCACCAAGGGGAACACAACCAGCTTTTCTTGGGGACCTGAAGCAGAGTTGGCTTTCAACAAACTTAAGAAACATTTCACCTCTGCACCTATTCTCATTCTCCCTAACCCAGATAGACCATTCATCGTGGAAGTCGATGCTTCAGATGTAGGGGTTGGAGCTGTATTATCCCAGAGAGGAGAGGACAACAAGCTGCATCCATGTGCATTCCTTTCCCACCGCCTTACACCTACTGAAAGGAACTATCATGTAGGGGATCGAGAGCTACTGGCCGTCAAGTTAGCGCTTGAAGAGTGGAGACATTGGCTTGAGGGGGCCAAACACCCATTCCAAGTACTGACAGACCACAAAAATCTGGAATATATTCAGCAGGCAAAGCGACTCAACCCCCGCCAGGCACGTTGGTCCTTATTTTTCAATAGATTCCAGTTCATCTTGTCCTACCGCCCTGGCTCTAAGAACCTAAAGCCTGATGCTTTGTCCCGAGCATATGTTAAAACTCCACAGGAAGATTGTGTTGCGCCAATTATCCCAAGTTCCAAGATATTAGCCCCTATCAGGTGGAATCTGGAAGATACGGTAAAACAAGCCCAAGCCAGAGAACCAGACCCAGGAGGGGGGCCTACCCACTGTCTGTTTGTCCCTAAAGCTGTCCGCTCTCAGATCCTCCAGTGGGGACACTCCTCTCGTCTCACTTGTCATCCTGGTACCTCACGCACTCTTGAGTTCCTCCAAAGACGATTTTGGTGGCCAACTATCAAGGAGGATGTGACCACATTTGTGAACGCATGTCCCACATGCAACCAAAATAAAATCTCTCACCGCTCTCCTCAAGGGCTATTGCACCCTCTCCCCATACCTCATAGACCTTGGTCCCATCTTTCCATGGATTTTATCACTGGTCTTCCACTATCACAAGGCAACACCACTATCATGGTCATAGTAGATAGATTTTCCAAGGCCGCCAGATTTATTCCTCTGCCTAAACTACCCACCGCAAAACAAACTGCTGAATTGGTCATAAATCATGTGTTCAGAGTCTTTGGAATTCCACAAGACATCGTCTCTGATCGAGGACCCCAGTTTTCCTCCCGATTCTGGCGGGCTTTTTGTCAATCTCTGGGGGCTACAGTGAGCCTGTCTTCTGGGTTTCACCCAGAGTCCAATGGACAAACTGAGCGGCTTAACCAAGATCTTGAGACTACACTGAGATGTATGGCAGCTAACAGTCCTTCCTCTTGGTCTTCATTCATCATGTGGGCAGAATACGCACACAATACCCTTCGCTCCTCTGCAACAGGCATGTCCCCTTTCGAGTGCCAGTTTGGTTACACCCCTCCACTATTCCCTGAACAAGAGGTGGAGGTTGCAGTTCCCTCTGCTCATCAATTTGTTAAACGCTGCCGCCAGACATGGAAAAAAGCCAGACTCAAGCTCCTTAGGACCTCTCAGCAATACCAGCACCAGGCTAATCGCAGACGCAGACCTGCCCCCACTCTGCGCCCTGGCCAAAGAGTCTGGCTCTCCACTAAGAACATTCCCTTGCGTGTGGAGTCCCGCAAACTTTCCCAGAGATTCATTGGCCCCTTCAGGATTGCCAGGAAAGTGTACCCTGTTACCTATCAATTGTACTTGCCTAAGTCTTTGAAAATTAATCCAACTTTTCATGTCTCCCTGTTAAAACCTGTTTTGTCTTCTCCTTTTCTTGCGACAGGAAGACCTCCTCCTCCTCGTATCATCGGGGGCCAGCCAGCTTACACAGTCCACAGAATACTAGATGTCCGTCAAGTACGTGGGTCCCGGCAGTATCTTGTGGACTGGGAAGGCTATGGTCCCGAGGAGCGCTCCTGGGTTCCTGCTAAGGACATCTTAGACCCCAAACTAGTGCAAGAATTTTACGCTCGCAAGACCAGTTGTCCTGGAGGGAACGTCAGGAGCCGTTCCTAGAGGGAGGGGTCCTGTCAGAACCTTTGTTTTGCAATGTGTTATTTTGGCCACTAGAGGTCCCCAATGTGCACTCACGTCAACATTGTGCCTTTTGTAATCAGTGTAATTGTTTTCACATGTTTCTCATTCTGGGCTGCCTATTTAAGCTGATCACTTTCTTTGTATCTTTGCTTGGTTATTATTGTTCCTAAGCAAGTTGCTGCCGTAAGTCTGCTCTAGTTCTAAGATCTATTCTTTGAAAGTATTTTTGAATTGTTTTCCTGTTAATAGTTTTTGCAGTTTTTTCTCTGAGTTTTTGTTTTGGAGACTATTTAACTATTTTTGACCCATTCTGGTCTGAGGTTTTTCCTGTTTTGTAACCTAACTCTATACAAAGGATATTTTGTTCCCTTTTGCTGTTTTTGTTGAATAAACTCTTCTGAGTTAAGTTTACAAGGCGTCTGACTATTGGGTTCAACTACCTCCTGTGGCTCAGCGGTAGAAATTAAGACTCTGGCATCAGAGACCCAAGTTCGAGCCCCGGTCCTGACACTCTGTTTGAGCAATGTATGTGTGCTGACTGAGTGCATGTGTGTGTGTGAGTGTGTGTGTGTGAGTGGGGGATGGGCATGAGCTGAGTGGCAGACACAATGAGAGAGAGAGAGAGAGTCTTAATCATCTCTTTAATCACCAGAAAAAAAAATGTATTTTAAATTGTTGTTTTTTGTTGCTGTTGCTAACATTGCTGTTTTCATTACAGCTTAAGAAATCTCTTAGGCCTTATCCTTTTCTGACAGTTTCAGGAATTAAAAACAAAATTCTAAAAATACTTATTTGTGCTGCAAATAATAATTTCAACTCATTTGATACTGACCTATTCCATCCTGTGACATGACATGTATCTACATTTTTAAAATCTCATGGATGTAACAGTAAAACTGTTCAGTTCACAGATCAAGACTAAGCTTCTTTCACAAATGCTTATAAGTCATTAAAGGATTTAATAACACTGTAAAATAATGTCTAATTTGTTAACATTAGTAAATGCATTGGTAACACTTTATAATAACTGCACTCATTAGTAAATAGTCAGTTTATGCTTTATAAAGCCTTGTCCCAATATTAATAGTCAGTAGTAAGCAGTTTATAAATACAGCTATAAATAGCTTGTTCTTGGTTTATAAGCACATTTATTAAAAAGGAGAGTAATCTTTTCAGTTATCTTCCTATGAAAAATAAATAATAAATAAATAAACAAACAACAACACAGATTGATACAGAACTCAGAAATTTTATTGTGGATTTATGATAAAATCAGCATGTAAAAATGAATTCATACTCCTCCGAGAAGACATAAGTAGTTCACACCAAACTTTTTCAACATGATGCTAATATACTGAAGATGTTAAATTGCGAATGGGTTTAGGATACCTTAAATGGTGGGGCCATAGCGATTTATTAAAGTAACATAAAAAAATACAATAGTTATTTTACGATATCTTTAAAATTTTTAATTTCAACTCTTCATAATTTTTTATATATGTAGAAGTCATCATTTGAAGGAAGCACAGTAAGTTTCATAGCGTTATCATTTTCAAGAGCCAGCATAAAATTAAAACTATCATAACTTATAAATCAAGCTTGCAATTCTTAGTACCAATAATGGCCACCAGATGGAGCTATAGGATTACTTTTAAATAATTATTGTAGAAACGAGTATAATTTAAATCATTTATAGAAATCTTTCAAAGAAAAACAATATGAATTTTATGTATTTACTGATAAAATGACCCTCACTTAATTAGAATAACAAGCTGAAGTATTGTGAACTGTATATTAAGAAATAATTCTTTATAGGCTTTATGGACAGATAAGTTTTGAGTGACTCTTGAAGGTTCAGCCCCACATCCTCTTTTACCACTGTTTAAATAATTTATCTTACAGAACAGGTGCGAATGAATTTTGGATAGCTTGAATGGTTTTGTCTTGGTGATTTATTGAAATAACAGTAAAAAAGTAACCAGTAAATGTCTTTTTATTTTTTTAAAGTGCAGCTTCTAAACACTTCAAAAAAATGTACACATAGAAGACAAGTCATTCTGAGGAAATATGCATAGTTTCATGACTATACAACACTATATGGATGATAGAAAATTAAAAAACTATCAAACATCTGATGTAACTCTGTCCCTCTGTCAGCATCTTATTATTACTCGATTTGCTTCAAACTTCATCAGAATAATGTTAAAACACAGCCAATATAAATCTGCAAGGGGGATATTGATATCTAAAAAAATTGTTGGCGTGGCAACATGTCAAACTGGAATACTTCTCAGGTGATTTTGAGGCAAATGACATACTTAGAATTTCACAAAACTCTGAACACACATCAGTATTTCTGATAGGAACTTAAATTGTGAATGGATTTTGGATAGCTTGAATGGTTTTGCCGTGGTGATTTTTTTAAATGACCTTACAAAGGGAATCATTATTGTATTTTTAAATTGCAGCTTCCAAACTCGTCAAAGATTTTTTTCATACAGATAAATAAGTAATTCTGAGGAAATATGCATAGTTTCACGGCTTTACAACACTGTATGGATAACAGAAAATTAAAAAAACTGTCAAACATCTCATCTCACTCTGTCCCTCAGTTTGAGTATATGTGCTTAGACTTCCATTGTCTGAGAGAAATAGCGCCCCTACAGGTTCAATTCCCGGACTTTTACTTTCACTTTTAAATCGGTTAAAAATACAAATAAATACTTAGATTTAATTCACACTGACAAGCTAAACCAACATATCTGATTATTACCGGTTCAGGGCTCATGGATAAATTATTTCTGGCCAGAGATACGTGAGAAATAGGAGAGATGAATCACCGCTGTGATCACGAGCGTCTGGAGTAAAGAGCTCAGAGAAAACGAATTTATTCCTGTTTTAAAGCTTTTAAAAATAAATTATTACAGCGATATCACACAATCAACCAATTAGAACACACCAAGAGCTAAATTCAGATGTTTTTGAACTGTTTGTGTGAAAATGAAATATTTGTGGCTGCCTATCTGAAATCACCGCCTCCGATCAGCGCGTACAGTGTCGAGCTCAAAACAAACGAATTTATTCTTGTTTAAGAGCTTTTTTAAATAAAATATTACCACAAATGCACACAATAAACCCATTGTAACACTACAAGAGCTAAATGCAGGTGTTTGTGACCCGTTTAAGTGTGCAAGACTATTTGAAAGCGCGACTGGCAGAATAACATATATCTCTCGAGCTGCAGGATTCTGTCTTTCGTCGTACGAACGAACACATCACGGACAAGATTATTTCAAAATACATATAGCTTGGCGAATATAAACGAAAACAGCCACGTGAACATAAACTGGATCTACTGGATTTGAATATTAAAGTGACCACATTTACCACTTGCTTCTGTCTTCAATTTTAATCTATATAAAAAAGGAAACTCATTCGACTTGGCTGCTTTTTTTATGTGTGCGTATTTATTTATCTACCTTTTTATACATTTTGTATAATTTCATAGTTTGTGTATTACAATTATAAAAACAAAAATAAATTTAGCCACTCACATAGAAATAGCTTAGGCCTTAACCTTTTTCTGACAGTTTTAGGGATTTTTAAAAATCCTAAAAAAAACTTATTTGTGCTGCAAATAATAATTTCAAACTCATTTGATACTGACCTATGATATCCTGTGACATTATATTTATTTGAATTTACATAATCTCATAGATGTAACAGTAAATCTGTTCAGCTCACAGATCAATACTAAGCTGTAATGCAAGCAGAACTTTCACAAATGCTTATGAGTCATTTAAGGATTTGATAACACTGTAAAATAATGTCTAATTTGTTAACATTAGCAAATGCATTGATAACACTTTAAAATAACTGCACTCATTAGTAAATAGTCAGTTCATGCTTTATAAAGCCTTGTCCCAATATTAATAGTCAGTAGTAAGCAGTTTATAAATACAGCTATGTAATGTGTGTGTGTGTTTGTGTGTTAAGTGTGTGTGTGTTAAGTGTGTGTGCTGAGTTTGTGTGAATGTGTGGGAGAGGGGATGGGCTTGGTGTCAGAGAGAGAGAGAGAGAGAGAGAGAGAGAGAGGGAGGGAGATTTAATCATCTCTTTAATCACCAGCAGAAAAAAAAGCAATTTTGTGTTGTTGTTGTTTTTTCATCATTACAGCTTCAGAAATATCTTAGGCCTCAACATCAACTGTTGCTGCTTTATATAGCCTTCTCCCAAAATTAATAGTCATTAGTAAGCATTTTATAAATACAGCTATAATTAAATTGTTCATGGTTTATATGCACATTTATTTTGAGGAGATTAAAGGCTGTAATCTTCCTAAAAAAATAAAAAAATAAAATAAAAAAAATAAACAAACACAGAACTCAGAAACATTTATTTCAAGATGCAATAAAAGAAAACTGCACACTATATATACATATATATACAATTGCATAAGTTTATATATATATTTTTTTTAATCAAGTGTACAGCTAATAATAATAATAATAATAATAATAATAATAATAATAATAATAATAATAATAATAATAATAATAATGCATTTTATTTAAGGCGCATTTCAAACCACTCAAGGTCACCGTACAACAAGTAACAACAGTAACAATATTAAAACAAAAAATAACAGCAAATAACAATGTCAATAAAAAAACCACAATAATATTAGAATAGCACAACATATTGTGGAATACTATATTAAGACTTTATATATAGGCTTTATGAACAGATAGGTTTTGAGAGATGCTTGAAGTACTAGCATCACCTCCTCTTGTACGACGGTTTGAGGAATATATCTTCCAGATAGTACCGCCGCTCCCTATATGCAGAATACGCAGTCTTCGTAGGGCACCAACTCACAGAGGGGGCACCATCCCAGTAGCTCAAAAAAAATAAAACATGCGCCATTCTCCCATCCGCGCTCGCGACCGCTCGGACATTTGCGGATGAATGTTCGTAATTGATGGATGGACATCTATGCCCGGGTAAAAGACATCAGCAATCCGGCACAGAGAAAAGAAAAATAAAGTAAAAAACAAAACAAAAACAGGCATAAAGTTGGCTTGACATTGGACATTCGAGAGTCTCAAATTTAGGGACCATCTCTAAAGTTACATGTGATATTGTTATACACTTTTCTAACGTCAGTAGCATTTGAAGAGAATGACTTACAGTCATAAAAACAACTGTAATTGTTCATCTAGGTGACAGCTATAATGCACCATTAAATTGAATGTTTGATATTTATTAAAACAAACTGTAAGTCATATGTAAATTATGCTACTTTTTCACATGGGCTCAAAAGCAAATTTGAAGCTCAATAGCATTTGAGGAGAAAGACTTGCAGTCATAAACCAATTGTAATGTGTTCATTTAGGTGTCAGCTACGATGCACAACTTATAAATTTTTTATATATATTAAAATAAAGTGTTACTAAAGTTATATATATTGTTCTGTGTATGTGATTTCAAAGTCTAGATGGGTCGGATTAACCCTTTAACTGCCATATCCCTTAAAATTTGATTGCCAGAGGGTTACTGTAAATGCTTATGCCCGCTGGGCACAGTTTTCCCGATGCCACCGGGGTGGCGTTGCACTGACGGCTTGAGCCCGCCATCGCTGCTTGCAGCTATATTTATTATTCTTCTTCTTCTTCTTCTTCTCCCGAATGAATCGCATTTTTGAGAGCTTTAACATGCTCAAAAAGTCATGAAACTTTGCACACGCGTCAAACCTGGTGAAAATTTTCGTCTGATATAGGATTCAGAAGAGGGTGTGGCAAAATGGCTCGACAGCGCCACCTATACCAAGAAAATCAACAGCCTTCCGGCTATGTTTCACGTACATGCACGAAAATTGGCACACATATGTAACACACCAATACCTACAAAAAAGACTCTTGGAGCGAAATTCTAAACCCAACAGGAAGTCGGTTATTTTTAATATTATGAGCATATTTTGTGTAATTTTGGTCATTTCCATATGTTGTATTTTAACGAACTCCTCCTAGAGAGTTCTTCAAATCAACACCAAATTTGGTATGCCTAATCTAAAGGCCTTTGCGATGTTAAATTGCGAAGATCTTGAGTTTTCGTTGAAGGGCGTGTCCGTGGCGGCCTGGCGAATTTCGATGATTCGCCATGATAAATGAAGTTGCTATAACTCACACATACAATGTCCAATCTGCCCCAAACTTCACATGTTTGATGAGACTCCTGTCCTGAACAGTTTGACACGACCATATTCAGTTATAGTCATAGCGCCACCTATTGGCAACAGGAAGTGACATATTTTACGCTGAGACGAACTACTCCTAGAAATTTTATGACATCAATGTCTTTTTTGTGGTCAGTCTAATCTAAAGGCCTGTGCGATGTTCGGTTGGGAAGATCTTGAGTTTTCGTTAAAAGGCGTGTTCATGGCGCCGCGACGAAGTTCGATGTCTCGCCATGGGAATAAAAGATGTTATAACTCAGGCATAAAATGTCCGTTCTTCCCCAAACTTCACATGTGTGATAAGAGTCCTGGCCTGAACAGATCTGCAGGCCAATATTCCACCGGGTGTGGCAGAAGGGCTCTATAGCGCCACCTATACACTTTCAACGGAGTGCGCCTCGAGCTATGTTTCACGTACATGTACAAAAATTGGTACACACATGTAACCCTCCAATACCTAGAAAAAAGTCTCTTGGTACGAAATCCGGATCCCAACAGGAAGTCGGTTATTTTTAATTTTCCCTGCAAAATTGGTGTTGTTTTTGCCATTTTCAGTGGTTGTATTTTAACAAACTCCTCCTATAGATTTATTCAGATCAACACCAAACTTGGTCATTGTAATCTAAAGCCCTTTGTGATGTTAAATTGCGAAGGAATTGAGGTTTTGTTAAAGGGCGTGTCCGTGGCGGCCTGACAAATTTCTATGATTCGCCATGAAAAATTATTGTGCCATAACTCAGACATACAATGTCCAATCTGCCCCAAACTTCACATGTTTGATAAGACTCTTGACCTGAACAGATCTACATGCCAATATTTAGTTATAGTCATAGCGCCACCTATTGGCAACAGGAAGTGACATATTTTACACTGTGACAAACTACTCCTAGAAATTTTATGACATTAATGTCTTTTTTGTGGTCAGTCTAATCTAAAGACCTGTGTGATGTTTAGTTGTGAAGATCTTGAGTTTTTGTTAAAAGGCGTGTCCATGACGCCATGACGAAGTTCGATGTCTCGCCATGGGAATAAAAGATGTTATAACTCAGGCATAAAATGTCCGATCTTGCCCAAACTTCACATGTGTGATAAGGGTCCTGGCTTGAACACATCTGAAGGCCAATATTCCATTATAAAGATAGCGCCACCTGCTGGCAACAGGAAGATTGGCACACATATGGAATGAACTTTGATATATTGCACTCATGTTTATGAGTTTAAATGCATATTTCTCAACGTTCACCTTTTTACTAAAGCCACACGATGGCGGTGAGCCCGGGTGCGAGGGCCCGTTCATCGCTGCTTGCAGCTTTAATTATTATTATTATTATTATTATTATTATTCTCCCGAATGAATCGCATTTTTGAGGGCTTTAACATGCTCAAAAAGTCATGAAACTTTGCACACGCGTCAAACCTGGTGAAAATTTTCGTCTGATATAGGATTCAGAAGAGTGTGTGGCAAAATGGCTCGACAGCGCCACCTATACCAAGAAAATCAACAGCCTTCCAGCTATGTTTCACGTACATGCACGAAAATTGGCACACATATGTGACACACCAATACCTACAAAAAAGACTCTTGGAGCCAAATTCTAAACCCAACAGGAAGTTGGTTATTTTTAATATTATGAGCATATTTTGTGTAATTTTGCTCATTTCCATGTGTTGTATTTTAACGAACTCCTCCTAGAGATTTCTTCAAATCAACACCAAATTTGGTATGCCTAATCTAAAGGCCTTTGCGATGTTAAATTGCGAAGATCTTGAGTTTTCGTTGAAGGGCGTGTCCGTGGCGGCCTGGCGAATTTCGATGATTCGCCATGAAAAATGAAGTTGCTATAACTCAGACATACAATGACCAATCTGCCCCAAACTTCACATGTTTGATGAGACTCCAAAGCTGAACAGATTGACATGCCCATATTCAGTTATAGTCATAGCGCCACCTATTGGCAACAGGAAGTGACATATTTTACACTGCGACGAACTACTCCTAGAAATTTTATGACATCAATGTCTTTTTTATGGTCAGTCTAATCTAAAGGCCTGTGCAATGTTCAGTTGTGAAGATCTTGAGTTTTCGTTAAAAGGCTTGTTCATGGCGCCGCGACGAAGTTCGATGTCTCGCCATGGGAATAAAAGATGTTATAACTCAGGCATAAAATGTCCGATCTTCCCCAAACTTCACATGTGTGATAAGAGTCCTGGCCTGAACAGATCTGCAGGCCAATATTCCACCGGGTGTGGCAGAATGGCTCTATAGCGCCACCTATACACATTCAACGGAGTGCGCCTCGAGCTATGTTTCACGTACATGTACAAAAATTGGTACACACATGTAACACTCCAATACCTACAAAAAAGTCTCTTGTTACGAAATCCGGATCCCAACAGGAAGTCGGTTATTTTGAATTTTCCCTTCAAAATTGGTGTTGTTTTTGCCATTTTCAGGGGTTGTACTTTAACGAACTCCTCCTAGAGATTTATTCAGATCAACACCAAACTTGGTCAGTGTAATCTAAAGCCCTTTGCGATAATAAATTGCGAAGGACTAGAGGGTTCGTTAAAGGGCGGGTCCATGGCGGCCTGACAAATTTCGATGTTTCGCCATGAAAAAGGATGTTGCTGTAACTCAGACATACAATGTCCAATCTGCCCCAAACTTCACATGTTGGATAAGACTCTTGACCTGAACAGATCTACATGCCAATATTCAGTTATAGTCATAGCGCCACCTATTGGCAACAGGAAGTTACAGATTTTACACTGCGACAAACTACTCCTAGAAATTTTATGACATCAATGTCTTTTTTGTGGTCAGTCTAATCTAAAGACCTGTGTGATGTTTAGTTGTGAAGATCTTGAGTTTTTGTTAAAAGGTGTGTCCGTGGCGCCGTGATGAAGTTCGATGTCTCACCATGGGAATAAATGATGTTATAACTCAGGCATAAAATGTCCGATCTTGCCCAAACTTCACTTGTGTGATAAAGGTCCTGGCCTAAACAGATCTGAAGGCCAATATTCCATCGAGTGTGGCAAAATGGCTCGATAGCGCCACCTATACACTTTCAACGGAGTGCGTATACACTTTAAACGGAGTGCGCCTCGAGCTATGTTTCACGTACATGTACAAAAATCGCTACACACATGTAACACAACAATATCTACGAAAAAGTCTCTTGGTACGAAATCCGAATCCCAACAGGAAGTCAGTTATTTAGAATTTTCTCTGCAAAATTAGTGTTGTTTTGGCCATTTTCAGGGGTTGGACTTTAACAAACTCCTCCTAGAGATTTATTCAGATCAACACCATACTTGGTCAGTGTAATCTAAATCCTTTTGTGATCTTAAATTGCGAAGATCTTGAGGTTTCGTTAAAGGGCGTGTTCATGGCGGCCTGACAAATTTCGATGTTTCGCCATGAAATAGGATGTTGTTGTAACTCAGGCATAAAATGTCCAATCCTCCCCAAACCTCACGTCTTCGACAAAAGTCCTGCCCTGAACACATCTGAAGGCCAATATTCCACTATAATGATAGCGCCACCTGCTGGCAAAAGGAAGATTGGCACATATATGGAAGAAACATTGATATATTCTACTTATATTTATGAGTTTAAATGCATATTTCTCACCGTTCACCTATTAACTAAAGCCACTCGCTGCCGGTGAGCCCGGGTGCGAGGGCCCGTTCATCGCTGCTTGCAGCTTTAATTAGGGCCCGAGCACCGATGGTGTGAGGACCCTCTTGGAATTGCTCCGTTTATTATTATTATTATTATTATTATTATTATTATTATTATTATTATTATTCTTCTCCAAAATGAATCGCATTTTTGAGGGCCTAAACATGCTCGAAAAGTCATGAAACTTTGCACACACCTCAGAACTGGCGAAAATTTACGTCTGATATGGGTTTCAGAAGTGGGTGTGGCAAAATGGCTCAACAGCGCCACCTATACACGTTCAACGGTGTGCGCCTCGAGCTACGTTTCATGTACATGTATGAAAATCGGTATACACATGTAACTCTCCAATACCTACAAAAAAGTCTCTTGGAGCAAAATCCGAAACCCAAAAGAAAGTCGGTTATTACTAATATTATGAGCAAATTTTGTGTCATTTTTGTCTATTCAATGCGTTGTATTTTAACGAACTCCTCCTAGAGATTCATTCAGATCAACACCAAATTTGGTATGCCTAATCTGAAGGCCTTTGCGATGTTAAATTGCGAAGCTTTTGAGTTTTCGTTAATGGGCGTGTCCGTGGTGGCCAGGCAAATTTCGATGATTCGCCATGAAACAGGAAGTTGCTATAACTCAGACATACAATGACCAATCTGCCCCAAACTTCACATGTTTGATGAGACTCCTGACCTGAACAGATTGACATGCCCATATTCAGTTATAGTCATAGCGCCACCTATTGGCAACAGGAAGTGACATATTTTACACTGCGATGAACTACTCCTAGAAATTTTATGAAATCAATGTATTTTTTGTGGTCAGTCTAATCTAAAGGCCTGTGCGATGTTAAGTTGTGAAGATCTTGAGTTTTCGTTAAAAGGCGTGTCCATGGCGCCGTCACGAAGTTCGATGTCTCGCCATGGGAATAAAATATGTTATAACTCAGGCATAAAATGTCCGATCTTCCCCAAACTGCACATGTGTGATAAGAGTCCTGGCCTGAACACATCTGAAGGCCAAAATTCCAACAGGTGTGGCAAAATGGCTCGATAGCGCCACCTATACACTTTCAACAGAGTGCGCCTCGAGCTATGTTTCACGTACATGTACAAAAATCGGTATACACATGTAACACACCAATACCTACAAAAAAGTCTCTTGGTACGAAATCCGAATCCCAACAGGAAGTCTGTTATTTAGAATTTTCTCTGCAAAATTGGCGTTGTTTTTGCCATTTTCAGGGGTTGTACTTTAACGAACTCCTCCTAGAGATTTATTCAGATCAACACCAAACCTGGTCAGTGTAATCTTAAGCCATTTGCGATTGTTAAATTGCGAAGATCTTTAGATTTCGTTAAAGGGCGTGTCCATGGCGGCCTGACAAATTTCGATGTTTCGCCATGAAAAAGGAAGTTGCTGTAACTCAGACATACAATGTCCAATCTGCTCCAAACTTCACATGTTAGATAAAACTTCTGCCCTTAACAGATCTCCATGCCCACATTCAGTTATAGTCATAGCGCCACCTATTGGCAAACAGGAAGTGACATGTTTTACGCTGCGACAAACTACTCCTATAATTTTTTTGAGATTAACATATATTTTGTGGTCAGTGTAATCTAAAGGCCTGTGCAATGTTAACTTTTGGAGATCTTGAGTTTTTGTTAAAGGGCGTTTCCATGGCGCCATGACAAAATTTGATGTCTTGCCACAGCAAGAGAAGTTGTTGTAACTCAAGCATAAAATGTTCAATCTTCCCCAAACTCCACATGTTTGATAAGAGTCCTGGCCTGAACACATCTGAAGGCCAATATTCCATTATAATGATAGCGCCACCTGCTGGCAACGGTAAGATTGGCACATATATGGGATATACTTTGATATATTCCACTTATATTTAGGACATTAAATGCATATTTCTCAACGTTCGCCTTTTTACTAAAGTCACACGATGGCGGTGAGCCCGGGTGCGAGGCCCGTTCATCGCTGCTTGCAGCTTTAATTAGGGCTCAAGCCCGAAGGGGCGAAGAGCCCTATTGTTCCCCTAAGGATTATTCTTTTTCTTATTATTATTATTATTTTTTTTATTTTTTATTAAACCTTCCGGGGGTTTTTGGGGGCCTTAACATGCTCAAAAACTCTTGAAAATTGGCACACACATTGGAATCTGCGGCCATTAGGACGCCACAGAGACTGGGACCCGGGCGTGGCACAGGGGCTCTACAGCGCCCCCTGGAACACAGTCAGAAATCTTGAACCATAGCTCACACACACTTGCATATATTTATATGAAACTCAGTACACTTGTAGATCTCATTGAGCTTAACAACTTTCGCGCTCTATTGTCAAAGGCTCCGCCCAACAGGAAGTCAGCAATTCATGGCTGTTTAAAAAAAGCATGCTCTGGAATTTGATATACTTGTCATAGGTTTTTACTTGTTTGCCACCAAACTCGGTGAACATGATCTCAAGACATTGGGGATGAAAAATTGCGAGGGGGATTTTTTGATATCTCGAACGGTTTGCCCGTGGCGAGGCGTTGAAATTAGGGCAAAAAGTGAGAAACAGGAAATGCCTAATAACATCCACATACATTGCCTGAGTTTGATCAAAACTTCATCGGTTTTTTCCGATGTATGATACCGATCGTATATATGTGACTATTAAGAGTCAACGTTATAGCGCCACCAACTGGCAGCCAGGAAAGTGAGTCATTTTCAAAATGCTTTGAACTTCAGCATCTTATTTTTACTCGATTTGGCTTCAAACTTCATCAGAATAATGTCAAAACATGGCCGATGTAAATCTGTTTGTGGGGATATTGATATCTTATATATTGTTGCCATGGCAACGTGTCAAACTTGAATATTCTGTTATGGTGATTTTGAGGCAGATAACAACCTCAGATTTTACATGAAACTCAAAACACATATCAGTATTCTTGATAGCTAGACAATGGAAAAGCTTTTAAAAAGGGCGTGGAAAGAGGCACTCTATAGCACCACCTTTTGTCAAAAGTGGGGGGGTTAGTTTTAGCTACAGACACCAAACTCGGTACAAAAATTGTTCTTATCAAGACGGACAACTTTCTAATTCACAGTCATCAGCTACGATCAACAGGAAGTCAGCTATTTTGATTTGAATGTGGATTTTTTTTTTACATTTAGCTGTGAATTAATGCATACTGCTCAGAGGAGAGTAACACTATACACACCAAACTTTGTCTACATGATGCCCAAAACATTTTAAACAACTTAAATTGCCAATGGATTTTGGATAGCTTGAACGGTTTTGTCGTGGTGATTTTTTTAAATGACAGTAAAAATGGAAATTATTAATTGTCCTGCATTTTTAAATTCCAAACACTTCAAAACCTTTTTTCATACAGAAAAAAAAGTCATTCTGAGTAAATATGGATAGTTTCACGACTTTACAACACTGTATGGATAACAGAAATTAAAAAACTGTCAGACATCTCATCTCACTCTGTCCTCTGTTTGAGTATGTGCTTCAGACTTCCATTGTCTGAGAGAAATTGCGCCCCTACAGGTTCAATTCCCGGACTTTTACTTTCACTTTTAAATCGGTTAAAAATACAAATAAAATACTTAGATTTAATTCACACTGACAAGCTAAACCAACATATCTGATTATTACCGGTTCAGGACTCATGGATAAATTATTTCTGGCAGAGATACGTGAGAAATAGGAGAGATGAATCACCGCTGTGATCACGAGCGTCTGGAGTAAAGAGCTCAGAAAAAACGAATTTATTCCTGTTAAAAGCTTTTAAAAATAAATTATTACACGATATCACACAATCAACCAATTAGAACACACCAAGAGCTAAATTCAGATGTTTTTTGAACTGTTTGTGTGAAAATGAAATATTTGTGGCTGCCTATATGAAATCACTGCCTCCGATCAGCGCGTACAGTGTCGAGCTCAAAACAAACAATTTATTCTTGTTAAGAGCTTTTTTAAATAAAATATTACCACAAATGCACACACATAAACCCATTGTAACACAACAAGAGCTAAATGCAGGTGTTTGTGAC
>NW_020527678.1:0-22341 GCF_003368295.1 Carassius auratus
GAGTTAAGTTTTACAAGGCGTCTGACTATTGGGTTCAACTACCTCCTGTGGCTCAGCGGTAGAAATTAAGACTCTGGCATCAGAGACCCAAGTTCGAGCCCCGGTCCTGACACTTCTGTTTGAGCAATGTATGTGTGCTGACTGAGTGCATGTGTGTGTGTGAGTGTGTGTGTGTGAGTGGGGGATGGGCATGAGCTGAGTGGCAGACACAATGGAGAGAGAGAGAGAGTCTTAATCATCTCTTTAATCACCAGAAAAAAAAAATGGTATTTTAAATTGTTGTTTTTTGTTGCTGTTGCTAACATTGCTGTTTTCATTACAGCTTAAGAATTCTCTTAGGCTTATCCTTTTCTGACAGTTTCAGGAATTAAAAACAAAATTCTAAAAATACTTATTTTGTGCTGCAAATAATAATTTCAACTCATTTGATACTGACCTATTCCATCCTGTGACATGACATGTATCTACATTTTTAAAATCTCATGGATGTAACAGTAAAACTGTTTCAGTTCACAGATCAAGGCTAAGCTTCTTTCACAAATGCTTATAAGTCATTAAAGGATTTAATAACACTGTAAAATAATGTCTAATTTGTTAACATTAGTAAATGCATTGGTAACACTTTTATAATAACTGCACTCATTAGTAAATAGTCAGTTTATGCTTTATAAAGCCTTGTCCCAATATTTAATAGTCAGTAGTAAGCAGTTTATAAATACAGCTATAAATAGCTTGTTCTTGGTTTATAAGCACATTTATTAAAAAAGGAGAGTAATCTTTTCAGTTATCTTCCTATGAAAAATAAATAATAAATAAATAAACAAACAACAAACAGATTGTTGATACAGAACTCAGAAATTTTATTGTGGATTTATGATAAAATCAGCATGTAAAAATGAATTCATACTCCTCCGAGAAGACATAAGTAGTTCACACCAAACTTTTCAACATGATGCTAATATACTGAAGATGTTAAATTGCGAATGGGTTTAGGATACCTTAAATGGTGGGGCCATAGCGATTTATTAAAGTAACATAAAAAAATACAATAGTTATTTTACGATATCTTTAAAATTTTTAATTTCAACTCTTCATAATTTTTTATATATGTAGAAGTCATCATTTGAAGGAAGCACAGTAAGTTTCATAGCGTTATCATTTTCAGAGCCAGCATAAAATTAAAACTATCATAACTTATAAATCAAGCTTGCAATTCTTAGTACAATAAGTGGACCAATGATGATGGCTACTAGGATTACTAGTATTATAATTTAAATATTAGTATTGTAAAATCGAGTATTAAATATTTTATAATCTATTCAAAGAAATAAATAGAATTATTGTAATGTTATTTACTAATAAATATGACCCTCACTTATTTATGATAAAATGACGCTCACTTAATTAGAAGTATTGTGAACTGTATATTAGAATAATTCTTTATAGGCTTTATGGACAGATAGTTTTGAGTGACTCTTGAAGGTTCAGCCCCACATCCTCTTTTACCACTGTTTAAATAATTTATCTTACAGAACAGGTGCGAATGAATTTGGATAGCTTGAATGGTTTTGTCTGGTGATTTATTGAAATAACAGTAAAAAAGTAACCAGTAAATGTCTTTTTATTTTTTTAAAGTGCAGCTTCTAAACACTTCAAAAAAATGTACACATAGAAGACAAGTCATTCTGAGGAAATATGCATAGTTTCATGACTATACAACACTATATGGATGATAGAAAATTAAAAAACTATCAAACATCTGATGTAACTCTGTCCCTCTGTCAGCATCTTATTATTACTCGATTTGCTTCAAACTTCATCAGAATAATGTTAAAACACAGCCAATATAAATCTGCAAGGGGGATATTGATATCTAAAAAATTGTTGGCGTGGCAACATGTCAAACTGGAATACTTCTCAGGTGATTTTGAGGCAAATGACATACTTAGAATTTCACAAAACTCTGAACACACATCAGTATTTTGATAGGAACTTAAATTGTGAATGGATTTTGGATAGCTTGAATGGTTTTGCCGTGGTGATTTTTTTAAATGACCTTACAAAGGGAATCATTATTGTATTTTTAAATTGCAGCTTCCAAACTCGTCAAAGATTTTTTTCATACAGATAAATAAGTAATTCTGAGGAAATATGCATAGTTTCACGGCTTTACAACACTGTATGGATAACAGAAAATTAAAAACTGTCAAACATCTCATCTCACTCTGTCCCTCAGTTTGAGTATATGTGCTTAGACTTCCATTGTCTGAGAGAAATAGCGCCCCTACAGGTTCAATTCCCGGACTTTTACTTTCACTTTTATAAATCGGTTAAAAATACAAAATAAATGACTTAGATTTAATTCACACTGACAAGCTAAACCAACGATAATCTGATTATTACCGGTTTCAGGGCTCATGGGATAAAATTATTTCTGGCCAGAGATACGTGGAGAATAGGAGAGATGAATCACCCGCTGTGATCACGAGCGTCTGGAGTAAAGAGCTCAGAGAAAACGAATTTATTCCTGTTTTAAAGCTTTTAAAAATAAATTATTACAGCGATATCACACAATCAACCAATTAGAACACACCAAGAGCTAAATTCAGATGTTTTTGAACTGTTTGTGTGAAAATGAAATATTTGTGGCTGCCCTATCTGAAATCACCGCCTCCGATCAGCGCGTACAGTGTCGAGCTCAAAACAAACGAATTTATTCTTGTTTAAGAGCTTTTTTAAATAAAATATTACCACAAATGCACACAATAAACCCATTGTAACACTACAAGAGCTAAATGCAGGTGTTTGTGACCCGTTTAAGTGTGCAAGACTATTTGAAAGCGCGACTGGCAGAATAACATATATCTCTCGAGCTGCAGGATTCTGTCTTTCGTCGTACGAACGAACACATCACGGACAAGATTATTTCAAAATACATATAGCTTGGCGAATATAAACGAAAACAGCCACGTGAACATAAACTGGATCTACTGGATTTGAATATTAAAGTGACCACATTTACCACTTGCTTCTGTCTTCAATTTTAATCTATATAAAAAAGGAAACTCATTCGACTTGGCTGCTTTTTTTATGTGTGCGTATTTATTTATCTACCTTTTTATACATTTTGTATAATTTCATAGTTTGTGTATTACAATTATAAAAACAAAAATAAATTTAGCCACTCACATAGAAATAGCTTAGGCCTTAACCTTTTTCTGACAGTTTTAGGGATTTTTAAAAATCCTAAAAAAACTTATTTGTGCTGCAAATAATAATTTCAAACTCATTTGATACTGACCTATGATATCCTGTGACATTATATTTATTTGAATTTACATAATCTCATAGATGTAACAGTAAATCTGTTCAGCTCACAGATCAATACTAAGCTGTAATGCAAGCAGAACTTTCACAAATGCTTATGAGTCATTTAAGGATTTGATAACACTGTAAAATAATGTCTAATTTGTTAACATTAGCAAATGCATTGATAACACTTTAAAATAACTGCACTCATTAGTAAATAGTCAGTTCATGCTTTATAAAGCCTTGTCCCAATATTAATAGTCAGTAGTAAGCAGTTTATAAATACAGCTATGTAATGTGTGTGTGTGTTTGTGTGTTAAGTGTGTGTGTGTTAAGTGTGTGTGCTGAGTTTGTGTGAATGTGTGGGAGAGGGGATGGGCTTGGTGTCAGAGAGAGAGAGAGAGAGAGAGAGAGAGAGAGGGAGGGAGATTTAATCATCTCTTTAATCACCAGCAGAAAAAAAAGCAATTTTGTGTTGTTGTTGTTTTTTCATCATTACAGCTTCAGAAATATCTTAGGCCTCAACATCAACTGTTGCTGCTTTATATAGCCTTCTCCCAAAATTAATAGTCATTAGTAAGCATTTTATAAATACAGCTATAATTAAATTGTTCATGGTTTATATGCACATTTATTTTGAGGAGATTAAAGGCTGTAATCTTCCTAAAAAAATAAAAAAATAAAATAAAAAAAATAAACAAACACAGAACTCAGAAACATTTATTTCAAGATGCAATAAAAGAAAACTGCACACTATATATACATATATATACAATTGCATAAGTTTATATATATATTTTTTTTAATCAAGTGTACAGCTAATAATAATAATAATAATAATAATAATAATAATAATAATAATAATAATAATAATAATAATAATAATGCATTTTATTTAAGGCGCATTTCAAACCACTCAAGGTCACCGTACAACAAGTAACAACAGTAACAATATTAAAACAAAAAATAACAGCAAATAACAATGTCAATAAAAAAACCACAATAATATTAGAATAGCACAACATATTGTGGAATACTATATTAAGACTTTATATATAGGCTTTATGAACAGATAGGTTTTGAGAGATGCTTGAAGTACTAGCATCACCTCCTCTTGTACGACGGTTTGAGGAATATATCTTCCAGATAGTACCGCCGCTCCCTATATGCAGAATACGCAGTCTTCGTAGGGCACCAACTCACAGAGGGGGCACCATCCCAGTAGCTCAAAAAAAATAAAACATGCGCCATTCTCCCATCCGCGCTCGCGACCGCTCGGGACATTTGCGGATGAATGTTCGTAATTGATGGATGGACATCTATGCCCGGGTAAAAGACATCAGCAATCCGGCACAGAGAAAAGAAAAATAAAGTAAAAAACAAAACAAAAACAGGCATAAAGTTGGCTTGACATTGGACATTCGAGAGTCTCAAATTTAGGGACCATCTCTAAAGTTACATGTGATATTGTTATACACTTTTCTAACGTCAGTAGCATTTGAAGAGAATGACTTACAGTCATAAAAACAACTGTAATTGTTCATCTAGGTGACAGCTATAATGCACCATTAAATTGAATGTTTGATATTTATTAAAACAAACTGTAAGTCATATGTAAATTATGCTACTTTTTCACATGGGCTCAAAAGCAAATTTGAAGCTCAATAGCATTTGAGGAGAAAGACTTGCAGTCATAAACCAATTGTAATGTGTTCATTTAGGTGTCAGCTACGATGCACAACTTATAAATTTTTTATATATATTAAAATAAAGTGTTACTAAAGTTATATATATTGTTCTGTGTATGTGATTTCAAAGTCTAGATGGGTCGGATTAACCCTTTAACTGCCATATCCCTTAAAATTTGATTGCCAGAGGGTTACTGTAAATGCTTATGCCCGCTGGGCACAGTTTTCCCGATGCCACCGGGGTGGCGTTGCACTGACGGCTTGAGCCCGCCATCGCTGCTTGCAGCTATATTTATTATTCTTCTTCTTCTTCTTCTTCTCCCGAATGAATCGCATTTTTGAGAGCTTTAACATGCTCAAAAAGTCATGAAACTTTGCACACGCGTCAAACCTGGTGAAAATTTTCGTCTGATATAGGATTCAGAAGAGGGTGTGGCAAAATGGCTCGACAGCGCCACCTATACCAAGAAAATCAACAGCCTTCCGGCTATGTTTCACGTACATGCACGAAAATTGGCACACATATGTAACACACCAATACCTACAAAAAAGACTCTTGGAGCGAAATTCTAAACCCAACAGGAAGTCGGTTATTTTTAATATTATGAGCATATTTTGTGTAATTTTGGTCATTTCCATATGTTGTATTTTAACGAACTCCTCCTAGAGAGTTCTTCAAATCAACACCAAATTTGGTATGCCTAATCTAAAGGCCTTTGCGATGTTAAATTGCGAAGATCTTGAGTTTTCGTTGAAGGGCGTGTCCGTGGCGGCCTGGCGAATTTCGATGATTCGCCATGATAAATGAAGTTGCTATAACTCACACATACAATGTCCAATCTGCCCCAAACTTCACATGTTTGATGAGACTCCTGTCCTGAACAGTTTGACACGACCATATTCAGTTATAGTCATAGCGCCACCTATTGGCAACAGGAAGTGACATATTTTACGCTGAGACGAACTACTCCTAGAAATTTTATGACATCAATGTCTTTTTTGTGGTCAGTCTAATCTAAAGGCCTGTGCGATGTTCGGTTGGGAAGATCTTGAGTTTTCGTTAAAAGGCGTGTTCATGGCGCCGCGACGAAGTTCGATGTCTCGCCATGGGAATAAAAGATGTTATAACTCAGGCATAAAATGTCCGTTCTTCCCCAAACTTCACATGTGTGATAAGAGTCCTGGCCTGAACAGATCTGCAGGCCAATATTCCACCGGGTGTGGCAGAAGGGCTCTATAGCGCCACCTATACACTTTCAACGGAGTGCGCCTCGAGCTATGTTTCACGTACATGTACAAAAATTGGTACACACATGTAACCCTCCAATACCTAGAAAAAAGTCTCTTGGTACGAAATCCGGATCCCAACAGGAAGTCGGTTATTTTTAATTTTCCCTGCAAAATTGGTGTTGTTTTTGCCATTTTCAGTGGTTGTATTTTAACAAACTCCTCCTATAGATTTATTCAGATCAACACCAAACTTGGTCATTGTAATCTAAAGCCCTTTGTGATGTTAAATTGCGAAGGAATTGAGGTTTTGTTAAAGGGCGTGTCCGTGGCGGCCTGACAAATTTCTATGATTCGCCATGAAAAATTATTGTGCCATAACTCAGACATACAATGTCCAATCTGCCCCAAACTTCACATGTTTGATAAGACTCTTGACCTGAACAGATCTACATGCCAATATTTAGTTATAGTCATAGCGCCACCTATTGGCAACAGGAAGTGACATATTTTACACTGTGACAAACTACTCCTAGAAATTTTATGACATTAATGTCTTTTTTGTGGTCAGTCTAATCTAAAGACCTGTGTGATGTTTAGTTGTGAAGATCTTGAGTTTTTGTTAAAAGGCGTGTCCATGACGCCATGACGAAGTTCGATGTCTCGCCATGGGAATAAAAGATGTTATAACTCAGGCATAAAATGTCCGATCTTGCCCAAACTTCACATGTGTGATAAGGGTCCTGGCTTGAACACATCTGAAGGCCAATATTCCATTATAAAGATAGCGCCACCTGCTGGCAACAGGAAGATTGGCACACATATGGAATGAACTTTGATATATTGCACTCATGTTTATGAGTTTAAATGCATATTTCTCAACGTTCACCTTTTTACTAAAGCCACACGATGGCGGTGAGCCCGGGTGCGAGGGCCCGTTCATCGCTGCTTGCAGCTTTAATTATTATTATTATTATTATTATTATTATTCTCCCGAATGAATCGCATTTTTGAGGGCTTTAACATGCTCAAAAAGTCATGAAACTTTGCACACGCGTCAAACCTGGTGAAAATTTTCGTCTGATATAGGATTCAGAAGAGTGTGTGGCAAAATGGCTCGACAGCGCCACCTATACCAAGAAAATCAACAGCCTTCCAGCTATGTTTCACGTACATGCACGAAAATTGGCACACATATGTGACACACCAATACCTACAAAAAAGACTCTTGGAGCCAAATTCTAAACCCAACAGGAAGTTGGTTATTTTTAATATTATGAGCATATTTTGTGTAATTTTGCTCATTTCCATGTGTTGTATTTTAACGAACTCCTCCTAGAGATTTCTTCAAATCAACACCAAATTTGGTATGCCTAATCTAAAGGCCTTTGCGATGTTAAATTGCGAAGATCTTGAGTTTTCGTTGAAGGGCGTGTCCGTGGCGGCCTGGCGAATTTCGATGATTCGCCATGAAAAATGAAGTTGCTATAACTCAGACATACAATGACCAATCTGCCCCAAACTTCACATGTTTGATGAGACTCCAAAGCTGAACAGATTGACATGCCCATATTCAGTTATAGTCATAGCGCCACCTATTGGCAACAGGAAGTGACATATTTTACACTGCGACGAACTACTCCTAGAAATTTTATGACATCAATGTCTTTTTTATGGTCAGTCTAATCTAAAGGCCTGTGCAATGTTCAGTTGTGAAGATCTTGAGTTTTCGTTAAAAGGCTTGTTCATGGCGCCGCGACGAAGTTCGATGTCTCGCCATGGGAATAAAAGATGTTATAACTCAGGCATAAAATGTCCGATCTTCCCCAAACTTCACATGTGTGATAAGAGTCCTGGCCTGAACAGATCTGCAGGCCAATATTCCACCGGGTGTGGCAGAATGGCTCTATAGCGCCACCTATACACATTCAACGGAGTGCGCCTCGAGCTATGTTTCACGTACATGTACAAAAATTGGTACACACATGTAACACTCCAATACCTACAAAAAAGTCTCTTGTTACGAAATCCGGATCCCAACAGGAAGTCGGTTATTTTGAATTTTCCCTTCAAAATTGGTGTTGTTTTTGCCATTTTCAGGGGTTGTACTTTAACGAACTCCTCCTAGAGATTTATTCAGATCAACACCAAACTTGGTCAGTGTAATCTAAAGCCCTTTGCGATAATAAATTGCGAAGGACTAGAGGGTTCGTTAAAGGGCGGGTCCATGGCGGCCTGACAAATTTCGATGTTTCGCCATGAAAAAGGATGTTGCTGTAACTCAGACATACAATGTCCAATCTGCCCCAAACTTCACATGTTGGATAAGACTCTTGACCTGAACAGATCTACATGCCAATATTCAGTTATAGTCATAGCGCCACCTATTGGCAACAGGAAGTTACAGATTTTACACTGCGACAAACTACTCCTAGAAATTTTATGACATCAATGTCTTTTTTGTGGTCAGTCTAATCTAAAGACCTGTGTGATGTTTAGTTGTGAAGATCTTGAGTTTTTGTTAAAAGGTGTGTCCGTGGCGCCGTGATGAAGTTCGATGTCTCACCATGGGAATAAATGATGTTATAACTCAGGCATAAAATGTCCGATCTTGCCCAAACTTCACTTGTGTGATAAAGGTCCTGGCCTAAACAGATCTGAAGGCCAATATTCCATCGAGTGTGGCAAAATGGCTCGATAGCGCCACCTATACACTTTCAACGGAGTGCGTATACACTTTAAACGGAGTGCGCCTCGAGCTATGTTTCACGTACATGTACAAAAATCGCTACACACATGTAACACAACAATATCTACGAAAAAGTCTCTTGGTACGAAATCCGAATCCCAACAGGAAGTCAGTTATTTAGAATTTTCTCTGCAAAATTAGTGTTGTTTTGGCCATTTTCAGGGGTTGGACTTTAACAAACTCCTCCTAGAGATTTATTCAGATCAACACCATACTTGGTCAGTGTAATCTAAATCCTTTTGTGATCTTAAATTGCGAAGATCTTGAGGTTTCGTTAAAGGGCGTGTTCATGGCGGCCTGACAAATTTCGATGTTTCGCCATGAAATAGGATGTTGTTGTAACTCAGGCATAAAATGTCCAATCCTCCCCAAACCTCACGTCTTCGACAAAAGTCCTGCCCTGAACACATCTGAAGGCCAATATTCCACTATAATGATAGCGCCACCTGCTGGCAAAAGGAAGATTGGCACATATATGGAAGAAACATTGATATATTCTACTTATATTTATGAGTTTAAATGCATATTTCTCACCGTTCACCTATTAACTAAAGCCACTCGCTGCCGGTGAGCCCGGGTGCGAGGGCCCGTTCATCGCTGCTTGCAGCTTTAATTAGGGCCCGAGCACCGATGGTGTGAGGACCCTCTTGGAATTGCTCCGTTTATTATTATTATTATTATTATTATTATTATTATTATTATTATTATTATTCTTCTCCAAAATGAATCGCATTTTTGAGGGCCTAAACATGCTCGAAAAGTCATGAAACTTTGCACACACCTCAGAACTGGCGAAAATTTACGTCTGATATGGGTTTCAGAAGTGGGTGTGGCAAAATGGCTCAACAGCGCCACCTATACACGTTCAACGGTGTGCGCCTCGAGCTACGTTTCATGTACATGTATGAAAATCGGTATACACATGTAACTCTCCAATACCTACAAAAAAGTCTCTTGGAGCAAAATCCGAAACCCAAAAGAAAGTCGGTTATTACTAATATTATGAGCAAATTTTGTGTCATTTTTGTCTATTCAATGCGTTGTATTTTAACGAACTCCTCCTAGAGATTCATTCAGATCAACACCAAATTTGGTATGCCTAATCTGAAGGCCTTTGCGATGTTAAATTGCGAAGCTTTTGAGTTTTCGTTAATGGGCGTGTCCGTGGTGGCCAGGCAAATTTCGATGATTCGCCATGAAACAGGAAGTTGCTATAACTCAGACATACAATGACCAATCTGCCCCAAACTTCACATGTTTGATGAGACTCCTGACCTGAACAGATTGACATGCCCATATTCAGTTATAGTCATAGCGCCACCTATTGGCAACAGGAAGTGACATATTTTACACTGCGATGAACTACTCCTAGAAATTTTATGAAATCAATGTATTTTTTGTGGTCAGTCTAATCTAAAGGCCTGTGCGATGTTAAGTTGTGAAGATCTTGAGTTTTCGTTAAAAGGCGTGTCCATGGCGCCGTCACGAAGTTCGATGTCTCGCCATGGGAATAAAATATGTTATAACTCAGGCATAAAATGTCCGATCTTCCCCAAACTGCACATGTGTGATAAGAGTCCTGGCCTGAACACATCTGAAGGCCAAAATTCCAACAGGTGTGGCAAAATGGCTCGATAGCGCCACCTATACACTTTCAACAGAGTGCGCCTCGAGCTATGTTTCACGTACATGTACAAAAATCGGTATACACATGTAACACACCAATACCTACAAAAAAGTCTCTTGGTACGAAATCCGAATCCCAACAGGAAGTCTGTTATTTAGAATTTTCTCTGCAAAATTGGCGTTGTTTTTGCCATTTTCAGGGGTTGTACTTTAACGAACTCCTCCTAGAGATTTATTCAGATCAACACCAAACCTGGTCAGTGTAATCTTAAGCCATTTGCGATGTTAAATTGCGAAGATCTTTAGATTTCGTTAAAGGGCGTGTCCATGGCGGCCTGACAAATTTCGATGTTTCGCCATGAAAAAGGAAGTTGCTGTAACTCAGACATACAATGTCCAATCTGCTCCAAACTTCACATGTTAGATAAAACTTCTGCCCTTAACAGATCTCCATGCCCACATTCAGTTATAGTCATAGCGCCACCTATTGGCAACAGGAAGTGACATGTTTTACGCTGCGACAAACTACTCCTATAATTTTTTTGAGATTAACATATATTTTGTGGTCAGTGTAATCTAAAGGCCTGTGCAATGTTAACTTTTGGAGATCTTGAGTTTTTGTTAAAGGGCGTTTCCATGGCGCCATGACAAAATTTGATGTCTTGCCACAGCAAGAGAAGTTGTTGTAACTCAAGCATAAAATGTTCAATCTTCCCCAAACTCCACATGTTTGATAAGAGTCCTGGCCTGAACACATCTGAAGGCCAATATTCCATTATAATGATAGCGCCACCTGCTGGCAACGGTAAGATTGGCACATATATGGGATATACTTTGATATATTCCACTTATATTTAGGACATTAAATGCATATTTCTCAACGTTCGCCTTTTTACTAAAGTCACACGATGGCGGTGAGCCCGGGTGCGAGGGCCCGTTCATCGCTGCTTGCAGCTTTAATTAGGGCTCAAGCCCGAAGGGGCGAAGAGCCCTATTGTTCCCCTAAGGATTATTCTTTTTCTTATTATTATTATTATTTTTTTTATTTTTTATTAAACCTTCCGGGGGTTTTTGGGGGCCTTAACATGCTCAAAAACTCTTGAAAATTGGCACACACATTGGAATCTGCGGCCATTAGGACGCCACAGAGACTGGGACCCGGGCGTGGCACAGGGGCTCTACAGCGCCCCCTGGAACACAGTCAGAAATCTTGAACCATAGCTCACACACACTTGCATATATTTATATGAAACTCAGTACACTTGTAGATCTCATTGAGCTTAACAACTTTCGCGCTCTATGTCAAAGGCTCCGCCCAACAGGAAGTCAGCAATTCATGGCTGTTTAAAAAAAGCATGCTCTGGAATTTGATATACTTGTCATAGGTTTTTTACTTGTTTGCCACCAAACTCGGTGAACATGATCTCAAGACATTGGGGATGAAAAATTGCGAGGGGATTTTTGATATCTCGAACGGTTTGCCCGTGGCGAGGCGTTGAAATTAGGGCAAAAAGTGAGAAACAGGAAATGCCTAATAACATCCACATACATTGCCTGAGTTTGATCAAACTTCATCGGTTTTTTCGATGTATGATACCGATCGTATATATGTGACTATTAAGAGTCAACGTTATAGCGCCACCAACTGGCAGCAGGAAGTGAGTCATTTTCAAAATGCTTTGAATTCAGCATCTTATTTTTACTCGATTTGCTTCAAACTTCATCAGAATAATGTCAAAACATGGCCGATGTAAATCTGTTGTGGGGATATTGATATCTTATATATTGTTGCCATGGCAACGTGTCAAACTTGAATATTCTGTTATGGTGATTTTGAGGCAGATAACAACCTCAGATTTACATGAAACTCAAAACACATATCAGTATTCTTGATAGCTAGACAATGGAAAAAGCTTTTAAAAGGGCGTGGAAGAGGCACTCTATAGCACCACCTTTTGTCAAAAGTGGGGGGGTTAGTTTTAGCTACAGACACCAAACTCGGTACAAAAATTGTTCTTATCAAGACGGACAACTTTCTAATTCACAGTCATCAGCTACGATCAACAGGAAGTCAGCTATTTTGATTTGAATGTGGATTTTTTTTTTACATTTAGCTGTGAATTAATGCATACTGCTCAGAGGAGAGTAACACTATACACACCAAACTTTGTCTACATGATGCCAAAACATTTTAAACAACTTAAATTGCCAATGGATTTTGGATAGCTTGAACGGTTTTGTCGTGGTGATTTTTTTAAATGACAGTAAAAATGGAATTATTAATTGTCCTGCATTTTTAAATTCCAAACACTTCAAAACCTTTTTTCATACAGAAAAAAAGTCATTCTGAGTAAATATGGATAGTTTCACGACTTTACAACACTGTATGGATAACAGAAAATTAAAAAACTGTCAGACATCTCATCTCACTCTGTCCCTCTGTTTGAGTATGTGCTTCAGACTTCCATTGTCTGAGAGAAATTGCGCCCCTACAGGTTCAATTCCCGGACTTTTACTTTCACTTTTAAATCGGTTAAAAATACAAATAAATACTTAGATTTAATTCACACTGACAAGCTAAACCAACATATCTGATTATTACCGGTTCAGGACTCATGGATAAATTATTTCTGGCCAGAGATACGTGAGAAATAGGAGAGATGAATCACCGCTGTGATCACGAGCGTCTGGAGTAAAGAGCTCAGAAAAAACGAATTTATTCCTGTTTTAAAGCTTTTAAAAATAAATTATTACAGCGATATCACACAATCAACCAATTAGAACACACCAAGAGCTAAATTCAGATGTTTTTGAACTGTTTGTGTGAAAATGAAATATTTGTGGCTGCCTATATGAAATCACTGCCTCCGATCAGCGCGTACAGTGTCGAGCTCAAAACAAACGAATTTATTCTTGTTTAAGAGCTTTTTTAAATAAAATATTACCACAAATGCACACAATAAACCCATTGTAACACAACAAGAGCTAAATGCAGGTGTTTGTGACCCGTTTAAGTGTGAAAGACTATTTGAAAGCGTGACTGGCAGAATAACATATATCTCTTGAGCTGCAGGATTCTGGCTTTCGTCGTACGAACGAACACATCACGGACAAGATTATTTCAAAACACATAATAGCTTGGCGAATATAAACGAAAACAGCCACGTGAACATAAACTGTTGAGAAATAAATCTGAAGTGGATCTACTGGATTTTAATATTAAGTGACCGCATATACCAGCTGCTTCTGTCTTCAATTTTAATCTATATAAAAAATTAAATTCATTCATCTTGGCTGCTTTTTTTTAATGTGTGAACGTATTTATTTATTTATTTATTTATTTATTATTTTGCTCTAACAACAATTAATCTATATTTAATTAAATCAATTACATTTTATTTTACATTTGATTTGTCCATTTCTGCATCTAAACGCCTAAAAACCTAAAACATGCTCTATTATACTAATTGTTAGCAATTTCTTTATCGTCCAATTTATCTGGTGTACACTTTTATTTTCATAATAAACTTGTTTGTTAGATTATACACAGTTACAGTGGTCTATAATAAATATTAACAGGTTTTATTCAAGCTGTTTAGAATGATTGCAGTAGGCCAATTTTTTTAAATGTAAATAAAATAAAATTAAAAAAATTAAATAAATAAATAAAAAACATTGGAAAACAATAACTGTTGTACATTTTTATACATTTTGTATAATTTCATAGTTTATGCATTATAGTTATAAAAACAAATACATTTAGCCACTCACATAGAAATCTTAAAGGCCTTATCCTTTTCTGACAGTTTTAGGGATTTTTAAAAATCCTAAAAAACCTTATTTGTGCTGCAAATAATAATTTCAAACTCAAAAAGTAAATATTCAGTTCATGCTTTATAAAGCCTTGTCCCAATATTAATAGTCAGTAGTAAGCAGTTTATAAATACAGCTATAAAAAGTTTGTTCTTGGTTTATAAGCACATTTATTAAAAAGGAGAGTAAAGGGTCAGTTATCTTCCTATGAAAAATAAAAAAATAAAAATAAACAAACAACAACACAGATTGATACAGAACTCAGAAATTGTATTGTGGATTTATGATAAAATCAGCCTGTAAATGAATTCATACTCCTCCAAGAAGACACAAGTAGTTCACACCAAACTTTTTTAACATGAAGCTAATATACTGAAGATGTTAAATTGCGAATGGGTTTAGGATACCTTAAATGGTGTGGCCATAGCGATTTATTAAAGTAACAAAAAAAAAAATACAATCGTTATTTTACTATATCTTTAAAATTTTTCATTCCAACTCTTCATAATTTTTTATATACGTAGAAGTCATCATTTGAAGGAAGCACAGTAAGCTTCATAGCTTTATCATTTTCAAGAGCCAGCATAAAATTAAAACTATCATAACTTATAAATCAAGCTTGCAATTCTTACTACCAATAATGGCCACCAGATGGAGCTATAGGAATACTTTTAAATAATTATTGTAAAACAAGTATGATTTAAATCATTTATAGAAATCTTTCAAAGAAAAATAATATGTATTTTATGTATTTTACTGATAAAATGACCCTCACTTAATTAGAATAACAAGCTGAAGTATTGTGAACTGTATATTAAGAATAATTCTTTATAAGCTTTATGGACAGATACGTTTTGAGTGACTCTTGAAGGTTCAGCACCACATCCTCTTTTACCACTGTTTAAAGAATTTATCTTACAGAACAGGTGCGAATGAATTTTGGATAGCTTGAATGGTTTTGTCGTGGTGATTTTTTGAAATAACAGTAAAAAAGGAACCAGTAAATGTCTTTTATTTTTTTAAAGTGCAGCTTCTAAACACTTCAAAAAAATTTACACATAGAAGACCAGTCATTCTGAGGAAATATGCATAGTTGCATGACTATACAACATTATATGGATGATAGAAAATTAAAAAACTATCATACATCTGATGTCACTCTGTCCCTCAGTCACTGTGGTTAATGTGTGTGTGTGTGTGTGTGTGTGTGTGTTAAGTGAATTAGGTGTGAAACTATCAGGAAACATTTAGTCTCCAGCACCAACATTTTACAGAACTGCCACTTTCCTGGAGTCTCAGAATTACAATGTGTCAGGTTCTGAGAGATCTAAGATTCCCAAAAAATTATTTAATTAGAATACCATGAAGTATTGTGAAATACTATATATTAAGACTTTATATATAGGCTTAATGAACAGATTAGAGTGACTCGTGAAGGACCAGCACCACCTCCTCTTGTCCGATGGTTTGAGGAATATATCTTCCAGAATCCGGGATTAAGATTTAGGAGCTCATTTTTATTCCACCTTCTTTCCTGAAAGTCTGTCTTGCAGAATTGACTAAAAATTAATCTTCACATTAATTCCTAATTCTTTTGCAATTCTTTTGTCAGTTCTTCTTGACCTGTTTTTCTCTTCCAGCTTTCCTGGAGTATTGTATAGCACTCATAAATGATTAAATAAAAAGTAATGGTAGTTATTAAGATTGATATGGTTTGGAATTGGTAAAATGTGCTTGGAAAAAAATCACAATAAAACAATGTTTTAATGTTTAAGTTTGGAATATTAACTGACATGAATGAATGATATATAAATATAGTTCATGTTAACACAATGTTTATAAATGGAATCTTATTGTAAAGTGTTACTAAAGTTTTATATATATATATATATATATATATATATATATATATATATATATATATATATATATATATATATATATATTGTTCTGTGAATGTGATTTTAAAGTCTAGATGATTCGAATTAACCCTTTAACTGCCATATTCTTTAAAACCTCACTGCCAGAGGGATATTGTGAATGCATGTGCCCGCTGGGCACAGTTTACCTGATGCCACCGGGGTGGCGATGGCATTGGTGGCTTGAGCCCGCCATCGCTGCTTGCAGCTATATTTAGGGCTCAAGCCCAAAGGGCGAGAGGCCTATTGTTTTCCTTAGGATTATTTTTTATTATTATTATTATTATTATTATTATTATTATTTTTTTCCAACGTCTCGGGGGCTTTTGGGGCCCTTAACGTGCTTAAAAAGTCTTGAAAATTGGCACACTGATTGGAACCTGCGGCCATTAGGGCCGGGCAGAGACTGATACATGGGCGTGGCACAGGGGCTCTACAGCGCCCCCTGGAATATGGAGGGCCATATATCATACATTCTTGCTCGTAGACGTATGAAACTCGGTACACATATAAATCTCATCAATCCAAACAACTTTTGTATTGCATATCATAGGCTCCGCCCAACAGGAAGTTGGCTATTTAGGGTTTAGTATTCAAATTTTTCGTCAAAGTTGTGGGGGCTTTTGGGGGTCCTTAACATACTCAAAAACTCTTGAAAATTTGCGCACACTTTGGAATCTGTGGCCTTTAGGAGCCTGCAGAGGCTGGGACCCGGGCGTGGCACAGGGGCTCTACGGCGCCCCCTGGAACACAGTCAGAAATGTTGATGTATAGCTCACACATACTTGCACATATTCATATGAAACTCAGTACACATATAGATCTCATCGTGCCGAACAACTTTCGTATTGCATGTCATAGGCTCCACCCAACAGGAAGTCAGCTATTTAGAGTTATGTAAAAAGCGCATGCTCTGGAATTTGAAATACTTGTCATAGGTTTTTTTCTCGATTGCCGCCAAACTCGGTCAACATGATCTCAAGACACTGGGGATGAAAAATTGCCAGGGGATTTTTGATATCTCGAACGGTTTGCTCGTGGCGAGGCGTTGAAATTATGGCGAGAAATTAGAAACAGGAAGTGTCTAATATCGTCCACATACATTTCCTGATTTTAATCAAACTTCATCAGATTATTCGTTGTATGATGTCGATCGCATATATGTGACTATTAGGAGTCAAAGTTATAGCGCCACCAACTGGCAGAAGGAAGTGTGTCATTTTCAAAATGCTTTGAATTCAGCATCTTATTATTACTCGATTTGCTTCAAACTTCATCAGAATAATGTTAAAACACAGCTGATATAAATCTGCAAGGGGGATATTGATATCTAAAAAATTGTTGCCGTGGCAACATGTCAAACTGGAATACTTCTCAGGTGATTTTGAGGCATATAACATGCTTAGAATTTCATCAAACTCAGAACACATATCAGTATTAGTGACAGCTAGACACTGGCAAAAGTTCATAAGAGGGCGTGGAATAGGCACTCTATAGCGCCACCTTTTGTCAAAAGTGGGGGGGTTAGTTTTAGCTACAGACACCAAACTCAGTACAAAAATTGTTCTTATCAAGACGGACAACTTTCTAATTCACAGTCATCAGCTACGACCAACAGGAAGTCGGCTATTTTGATTTGAATGTGGATTATTTTTTACATTTAGCCGTGAATTAATGCATACTGCTCAGAGGAGAGTAACACTATACACACCAAACTTGGTCTACATGTTGAAAAAACATTGAGGAACTTAAATTGTGAATGGGTTTTGGATAGCTTGGATGGTTTTGTCGTGGTGATTTTTTTAAATGACAATAAAGATGGAATTATTAATTTTCCTGCATTTTTAAATTCCAAACACTTCAAAACCTTTTTTCATACAGAAAAAAAAGTTATTCTGAGTAAATATGCATAGTTTCATGACTTTACAACACTGTATGGATAACAGAAAATTAAAAAACTGTCAGACATCTCATCTCACTCTGTCCATCTGTTTGAGTGTGTGTGCTTAGACTTCCATTGTCTGAGAGAAATAGCGCCCCTACAGGTTCAGTTACCGGACTAAAAAAGGGAGGAGACTGTCTTTTGGTTTCGATTTTAAATCGGTTAAAATACAAATAAATACTTGGATTTAATTCACAGTGACAAGCTAAACCAACATATATGATTATTATCAGGTCAGGGCTCATTAATAATTGATGTGTGGTCAGTGATACGTGAGAAACACGAGAGATGAATCACCGCTCTGAGCAGGAGCGTGTGGAATGATGAGCTCAGAAAAAACGAGTTTATTCTTGTTTTATAGCTATTAAAATAAAGTATTGCAGCGATATCACACAATTCACCAATTAGAGCACACCAAGAGCTAAATTAAGATGTTTTTGAACTGTTTGTGTGAAAATGAAATATTTGCGGCTGCCTATCTGAAATCACTGCCTCCGATCAGCGCGCACAGTGTCTCAGAGCTCAAAACAAACGAATTTATTCTTGTTTAAGAGCTTTTTAAAATAAATTATTGCCATAAATGCACACAATACATCCATTATAACACAACACGAGCTAAATGCAGGTGTTTGTGACCCGTTTAAGTGTGCAAGACTATTTGAAAGCGCGACTGGCAGAATAACATATATCTCTCGAGCTGCAGGATTCTGCCTTTCGTCGTAAGAACGAACACATCACGGACAAGATTATTTCAAAATACATAATAGCTTGGCTAATATAAACGAAAACAGCCACGTGAACATAAACTGTTGAGAATTAAATCTGAAGTGGATCTACTGGATTTTAATATTAAGTGACCGCATATACCAGCTGCTTCTGTCTTCAATTTTAATCTATATAAAAAAATTAAACTCATTCATCTTGGCTGCTTTTTTAATGTGTGTACGTATTTATTTATTATTTTGCTCTAACAAGACTTAATCTATATTTAATTAAATCAATTACATTTTATTTTACATTTGATTTGTCCATTTCTGCATCTAAACGCCTAAAAACCTAAAACATGCTCTATTATACTATTGTTAGCAATTTCTTTATCGTCCAAGTTATCTGGTGTACACGCTTTTATTTTCATAATAAACTCGTTTGTTAGATTATACACAGTTATAGTGGTCTATAATAAATATTGACAGGTTTTATTCAAGATGTTTAGAATGATCGCCGTAGGCTAATTTTTTAAAATGTAAATCCAAAAAAAAAAAAAAAAAATTTAAATAAATTAAAAACATTGGAAAAGAATAACTTGTACTTTTTTATACATTTTGTATAGTTTCATAGTTTATGCATTATAGTTATAAAAACAAACAAATTTAGCCACTCACATAGAAATCTTAGGCCTTATCCTTTTCTGACAGTTTTAGGGATTTTTAAAAATCCTAAAAAACCTTATTTGTGCTGCAAATAATAATTTCAAACTAATTTGATACTGACCTCTGACATCCTGTGACATGATATTTATTTGAATTTACATAATCTCATGGATGTAACAGTAAATCTGTTCAGCTCACAGATCAAGACTAAGCTCTAATGCAAGCAGAACTTTCACAAATGCTTTTAGGTCAATAAAATCATTACAAAACACTTACAAATCATTTAGGGATTTGATAACACTGTAAAATAATGTCTAATTTGTTAAGATTAGCAAATGCATTGATAACACTTTATAATAACTGCACTCATTAGTAAATAGTCAGTTCATGCTTCATAAAGCCTTGTCCCAATATTAATAGTCAGTAGTAAGCAGTTTATAAATACAGCTATAAATAGCTTGTTCTTGGTTTATAAGCACATTTATTAAAAAGGAGAGTAAAGGGTCAGTTATCTTCCTATGAAAAAAATAAATAAAAAATAAACAAACAACAACACAGATTGATACAGAACTCATAAATGTTATTGTGGATTTATGATAAACTCAGCCTGTAAATGAATTCATTCTCCTCCAAGAAGACACAAGTAGTTCACACCAAACTGTTTTAACATGAAGCCATATACTGAAGATGTTAAATTGTGAATGGGTTTAGGATACCTTAAATGGTGTGGCCATAGCGATTTATTAAAGTAACATAAAAAAAATACAATAGTAATTTTACTATATCTTTAAATTTTTAATTCCAACTCTTCATAATTTTTTATATACGTAGAAGTCATCATTTGAAGGAAGCACAGTAAGTTTCATAGCTTTATCATTTTCAAGAGCCAGCATAAATTTAAAACTATCATAACATATAAATCAAGCTTGCAATTCTTAGTACCAATAATGGCCACCAGATGGAGCTATAGGATTACTTTTAAATAATTATTGTAGAAACAAGTATGATTTAAATCATTTATAGAAATCTTTCAAAGAAAAATAATATGAATTTTATGTATTTTACTGATAAAATGACATTCACTTAATTAGAATAACAAGCTGAAGTATTGTGAACTGTATATTAAGAATAATTCTTTATAGGCTTTATGGACAGATACGTTTTGAGTGACTTGAAGGATCAGCACCACATCCTCTTTTACCAGTTTAAAGAATGTATCTTACAGTACAGGTGCGGATGAATTTTTGAATGGCTTGAATGGTTTTGTCGTGGTGATTTTTTAAAATATTAGTAAAAAAGTAACCAGTAAATGTCTTTTATTTTTTTAAGTGCAGCTTCTAAACACTTAAAAAAAATTTACACATAGAAGACAAGTCATTCTGAGGAAATATGCATAGTTTCATGACTATACAACACTATATGGATGATAGAAAATTAAAAAACTATCATACATCTGATGTCACTCTGTCCCTCTGTCACTGTGGGTAATGTGTGTGTGTGTGTGTGTGTGTGTGTTAAGTGAATTAGTTGTGAAACTATCAGGGAGCATTTAGTCTCCAGTGCCAACATTTTACAGAACTGCCACTTTCCTGGAGTCTCAGAATTACAATGTGTCAGGTTCTGAGAAATCAAAGATTCCAAAAAATGATTTAATTAGAATACCATGAAGTATTGTGAAATACTACATATTAAGACTTTATATATAGGCTTTATGAACAGATTAGAGTGACTCGTGAAGGACCAGCACCACCTCCTCTTGTCCGATGGTTTGAGGAATATATTTTCCTGAATCCGGGGTTAAGATTTAGGAGCTCATTTTTATTCCACCTCCTTTCCTGAAAGTCTGTCTTTGCAGAATTTACTAAAAATTAATCTTCACATTAAT
Organism: Carassius auratus; assembly: GCF_003368295.1. Lineage (NCBI taxonomy): Eukaryota > Metazoa > Chordata > Actinopteri > Cypriniformes > Cyprinidae > Carassius > Carassius auratus. The sequence continues at coordinate 21,529 of NW_020527678.1, forward strand.
TCCTAATTATTTTGCAATTATTTTTGTCAGTTCTTCTTGACCTGTTTTTTTTTTTCTTCTTCTTTTCTGACCTCATGACCCAGTCAGCATTTTTGTACAATGGTCAAATCTTAACTTATCCATTTCTGTATTGCATTTGTGTTTGTTTTTTCTCATGGGTATTTCATAATTTTCGACTTTGAGTTAAAAACGTTTGAGTTAAAACTCTTTTTTAGCGCATTTCATCTGTAAAAGAAAACATGCCTAATGATTCTGCACATGAATATAAGGAGTTTTTCTCTTCCAGCTTTCCTGGAATATTGTATAGCACTCATAAATCATTAAATAAAAATAATGGTAGTTATTAAGATTGATATGGCTTGGAATTGGTAAATGTGCTTGGAAAAAAATACAATAAAACAATGTTTTAATGTTTAGTTTGGAATATTAAATGACATGAATGAATGCTATATAAATATTGTTCATGTTAACATAATGTTTATAAATGAATCTTATTGTAAAAGTGTACTAAATATATACTATATATATATATATATTATATATATAATATATATATATAATATATATATATATATATATATATATATATATATATATATATATACATATATATATATTGTTCTGTGAATGTGATTTAAAGTCTAGATGATTCGGATTAACCCTTTAACCGCCATACCCTTTAAACCTCACTGCCAGAGGATATTTGTGAATGCATGTGCCCGCTGGCACAGTTTACCTGATGCCACCGGGGTGGCGATGGCATTGGTGGCTTGAGCCCCCATCTGCTTGCAGCTATTTATTATTATTATTATT
>NW_020527679.1:0-54533 GCF_003368295.1 Carassius auratus
CGATTTCCTCAGGGATATTTCTAGCAAGTTTGTAATTCAGATTACATACATTTTTCATTACTTTCCTCTAGATAAATGGGTCTGTCAGAGCATGACGATTAGACAAGATAACTAAACATAATATATATAGATGATCAAAACATGAAGTTACATTCAAATGCAGAATTACACATTTAAAGATTTGCTTAACACATGATAACACTGCAGATAGTCCCAATTTATATGGGAAACATCTAATGTACCAAAAGGAATACGTAATACATTATAAACATAAAAACAGAAAGTTAATGAATACATTCCATAGAATGCATTGGGGAAAAGAACCAGTGATTTGGCTTCTCTCCTGTCCTGTTGTCCAGGTGGTCGTAAAGTTTTACGACCTGCAAAAGTGGGGGTTACAGACACATGGCTCTTTGAGAAAGAGTTAGGTGAGGAGAACATTTCCACTTATAAGTCAGCACTTTAACCATTTACACAGGATTAACCATTTTATGCAATACACAAACATTAAAAATACATATTAATAAGGACTTACAGAAAGTAAGGAACTTTACGAAAGGTTTCCTTTGTGTATGTTGGAATGTTGGTTGGTTTAAGTTCTCCTTTGAGGCTCGCATGGGTATCGTAAATTAATTTAAGTCCAGCCAGGCTGGCGCCAGGCCAGGCAATTAGTGCAAAATGGGTTTCATTTTTTTATGCCTGAATTTAACCCATGAATCGATGATCTGCATATCTGTTACACCTCCCCCTTTACGTCAGATGAAGTCCTGTGTGGACATCATCGGACGGCAATCATCAGGATGGGCAGATGACAGGTGAATCGTGATGGTCATGTAGCAGGTGGGTCATGATGGCAGGTGGTTCCTGAAGCTGAGGATTCAGCTTTGATGAGGTTCGGTGTTGTCTTTGACTTGGCGTCCCTTTTCCGGGGATTCCATCGGAGACCTCCAGCCACAGTTGTCGTGAGTTTGGCTGTAGAGGTTTGCATCTCGTTGAGTATCCTGTATAGGATGAAGGTCACGCCAAGAGTCAGGGCGGGACCAATGACGGTGGAGATGCACCGTGCAGTGTCGGGAGCAGTCCAGGCTCGGACCGCAGATGACTGGTTCAGAATGGGCTGTCGAGACAGTGCTTGGAGGGCTGTGTCGACAGGAGTAATGTCAATGTGTTGGGTGGTACCTTTCAGTACTTGGTCAAGCAGGTTGGCACGGGTGGCGGTGTCATGCTGGTCGTAGGTCAGCGTAGCTGAGCGCACAGGAGTGTTGACGAGCCATCTGTTACCCACAATCTCTGCTTGCGTTTCTGTGACTTGTGTACGAGGCTTGTCGCAGGGCAGCGCGTATCGCTGACCCAGGGTTGCAGCTCGCAGATTCCTTCAGAGTTGTGTCTGAGGAAGGGTTTGCTAAGGCAGAGATAATGAATGTCTTTGGACAAAGCACACATGTGCATGTTTGGGGCCAGGTACAGCTGTGTGTCGCTGTCGTGGTAGGCCACCACATTTGGAATGTGTGTTTTGGTGTGGGTGTTGCTTTTCCACATCCTGACACTGACAATGTCTTTAGGTCTGTAGACTTGGCTTGACTTCGTTGATGGGTTGGTTCAGGAGCAACGTTCACGTTCTCTCTGTTTGGGGTTGATGTGCCGTAGGAAGGCGCTATCCAGAGAGTTGGCCAGGTGTATTTGTTGCAAGGTCAGCTGGCATGGTGATGGCGTAAGACGGCACAGTTAACACAAGGCTTAAGGGTAATCATGTACGGTGGGTTTTACTCGTGGTTAGGCTGTCATTGGAGGAGCTAACCTCCCACAGCATGTCTGTTGTTAACGCTGTAAACAGCTGAGTCTGGGTAAAGTCCTTCTGGGAAGACAGTAAACAGTGGTTTCAAGGAGTTTACGGTCTGGTTCACTGCATTGACACTGGACATAACAATGTTAAACATTCTGGCGGCAGCAGCGGCTCTAAGCAAAGCTCCCGGGAACTGTTTGGAGCGGTGGTGGTGTCCACTTAACTCCATTTGTGTAACAGTCACTTTCTCATGTTGGCTGAACATGTGTTTTACATCGGGCCTCAGTGTGAGTGAGGGAGTCCTCTCTCCATCGGAACCTTGTACAGCTGTATTCGGTTACAGTGCTGGGGTAGTGTGCCCTGTCATCGGTAGTCAGGAGTCTCAGCGGTTTTCTCGGTGGCAGCTGTCCTCTCTTTGGCTGACAGCACGGCACGGCAAACCACAGCAGCATCCTGGTACAGATAATAGGGAGAGAGAGAGAGAAAGGGGAGAAAGAAACAAACAAGGCCTGTCTTTGGTTGGACAGGACAGTCTCTTTGCTTCGTGGGCGGCGACTGGGTTTAGCTCGCCCTCGCCCATGTTTTGCCACATCTGCTGCTGGCATGACGCTTGCTTCAGTGTTTTGTCAGTGGCTCTGGTGCTGCGTGGTGCAGCACATGCTGCGTCATGGAAATATATTGGCATTATCCCCCTTTTGCTCCGTGGCATTACAAGCCCTGGCATTGTGATGTCAGACGGTGCACAACCCACAATATTGTTCTGTGCACGCAGCATTGTTTGTGTATCATGCAGTGGTTTGGGGTTTTGGTTTGTCAGTGACTGTAGACTGGTTGCCAGGGTGGATGGAGGGGTCTGAGAGGTGGTAAAGCAAAGTCATTATCGAGGTTTCAGAAGCCTGCATGTCCGCTGTGTTGGTCTGTGTAGACAACGGAGCCAGCGTAAGCGATTCTGAGGTAGGCAGTTTAGCTAGTAAAGTTCTTATGCTGTGTGTAATCACTTCAACCTCGAATGTGGGTGGGTGGGTTGGGAGTGACCACAGAATGTTGTTTAGTGTGCCAGTTTTGGCAAGGGTGTCAGTGTGATCTTTAAAGTCCTCGTCTAGACTTGGTAACTTCGAGTGTCCTTTTACCTTCTTCCAGTACACGATCACATTGTGTGTTTTTGTGATGTTATCACATTGCTGGAACAGGTGTTGGTGTTTGACATGCTTGTTGTTTGCAAGTGAGAGTCCGAGTTCCACACATTCAGGTGAGGATTGGAAGAAACCCAGCGTGTGGTGTAAGGTTTGACCACATTGCAGGTTGAGCCAAACAGCGACCCCTTTGGTGTAAGCTGGAACCACCGTACCCTGTTTGTTGACTAAGGTACAGAGGCTTGAACTTGGGCCGGTCGTTAGGGCGTTGTACTCATGGCTGGCTGCTGGGGTTCCCGTGACCTCTGTGACCTGACCGTCTGGCTCTGTGGGAGTTCCCGTGACCTCTGCGACCTGACAGTCTGGCTCTAGCAACCTGTGTAGCTGGAGAGAAAAAGGTTCTCGCACTTGAGCAAAGTCTTTTAGCTGTTTGAAGTTCAGAAAAGGTTCAAAGTGTTCTAGCAGGTCTTTGTTGATGAGCAATGTATGAGTGTTCATTGGTGGGACATACATGGGATGTATTAGACTCATCGGAACGATTGTCAGGTGAATGGAAACACCCTGTTCAAACTGGATGTCATCCTGTTTGTACACCTGTACATTCAGTTCATAAGTTTGAGGTGTAAGAGTTCGATCTTGTCTCTTAGCTTCAAATTGGAGTCTTTTGAAAAGGTGAGATGAGATCACCGTCAGGTTTGATCCTGTGTCGATCAGGTCTTTCCTGTTGACTCCTTTTCGGCCCACCCCCTTTTTGACAAGGCTGCCCAGGAATGTTGGCATCAGGGCAGGTGTGACGATCGGTGGGTGGTGAGGACAGGTCTTGTGTAGCTCGCTGCGAAGGCAGGTAGTCAAAACAGCATTTTCTGGTACCTTGTGTTTGTGGTACCTGGTGTGAGGACCTGTGCTGTCTCGTTCAGGGTGTGAAGCTGTTGACTGTGGAGCTTGGGTGTTGTTGTCACTTTGTGCTGTAACAGTTAGCTCTGTGGTCTGTAGATGACGGGCAGTGTTCTGGGTGCTTGGCTCATCTTCCTTGCGAGTTTTCATGTGAAGAAGATCTTTCAGCACCCTCAGGATCTCTGCTGTCTCAGACGTGGCTGCACTGTGTTGCCCTCTGCAGGCTTGGAACGGTATTGACTCTCTGTAAAAATATCTGTGACTGTGGTGTTGTAGGGCGCCATCTAGGGTTAACTCCAAGCAGTGCTCAGAGACAGAGACTTTGGGGTTTTTTACAGTCTTTTCACAAATAGTCTTTTGCTTGGTGCAAGCTTTGTGGGCTAGGTTCCGTAACTCTTGTGTAGTCCTGTTACGGGGACACGCTAGGACTCTGAGATGAAAACTCCAACTGGCATGTAGGTTTAGGAGGAACAGAGTTTTTAAGTTGAAATCCTGTTCCATACCTGGTTCGTTGCATGCTCCGAAGTAGGTGTTTCTTAGCTGACTACAGAAAGTCTGTGGGTTTTCAAATCGGCCCTGTTTGAGGTCCATAGCAATAAGGAGCCCATGGTCTGAGTTTGGATCAGAGAATTCAAGAATCAAAATCTGTAGCAGTTGCTGGTAGTACGCTTTGACAGTCTCTAGTTGACGATCCAGAAAGCAATGCACATCACGGCTGGACGTGATTTTTAACAGGTACAATGTGTTCACATCTGTCACGTTGGCGACAGTTTGCAAATGAAAGTCAATGGCTTGTAAAGAAGCATGAACGTCATGTCCTCCTGCAGGATCTGGATTGAATGTAGAGATGCTTCTGGCTAGCTTGTGAAGTTCTCTGTGAGCAGTGCAGGGTTTAGTGACATGCATTCTCTGGAAGGGTTCTGTCCCCTCCGTTGTTGACAGATGTTCTTGTAAGCTGGCTGGTGATTTCTTTAGAAGTGGGCTTACACCCCCTTTTCCAGCTCTGGGTTCTTGGCTGAAAGGGTTGGAGTGGCGGCCCGGGAGAAATTTTGTGGTGTGCATTTCTCCGATCCAGCCACTCTGTAATCTGTGAGATTGTCTCAGTTCGGTGTGAACAGTGTCAAGTTCATCTTGGAGCTCATCTCTCTGCAGAGTAAGCTTGTTGAATTTAGCTCGGGCCGCTTGCAAGTGTGTTTTGCAGGCCCAGGTTTTATAGTCTCTTTCTTTCAGTTCAGTCTCTGCTCTTTTTAGGAGAGCGCCACCTTGCTGGAGTTTTTTTTTTTTTGAGTTCTTTTCTGGCTTCTCTCTCCAGCTGTTCTTTTTGACCTGTGTCGAGGCGAAGATCTTGCAGGGCATTGTGAAGTCTTTCAACTCCTTTCTGTAGCACTGGATCTGTGTGGTCCTCTTTCTCGCGCTGGTTCTGGGTCTCGAGGAGGAGCTGATCAAGATGACCCTGGGTTGGGGCCTGGTCCTTCCAGGCCTCCTCCGCGATGTTGCTCCGTTCACTGAGCCATGCCTGGGCAACTAGAATGTGAACTAGGCTTCCGAAGATCCTGGTGAGTTCTCTGTAGTAGTCGCTTTGGTTTGGATCGCGTGCCATCAGTTCATCTAGCTCGGTGTCTAGTTGCTCTGGGTGCTGCAGGTTACTGGCGTCCTTGGGCAGGAAGGGGGTCATCACTGCTTTCAACCATGTCGAGAGGTGACCCCCGTGGACTGCTGGACTGGATGCCTGGAACATCCTGGTTCTCTGTCGGTGAGAGAAGCACAGCACACACACACAAAAAGACCAATGCAAGTTCGTTCTACGTTTAACGAGCTATATTCATACGGGCTGTGCCGTTTATGAGAATTTTGGGGCTGACTGATGCAAACAGTCAGACAGTTAAGTAGCCAATTAACTTGGGTCAACGAAGGACCTGAAATGGAGATTTGACAGGCAGTAGCCTAGCGGGTCGTGTGATGACACCGGCTGCTGGTGGTCGCTCTACTATTTAACTTTGTTGGTGGCTCCCAGGTTACTGTCTCTATGTGAAATGAAAGAAACAAATCACAACAGAACAGAGGGTAGAAAAAGATCAAAGTGAAACACAACACTTGAAATGAGATGAAAACAATAGAAACACAATGTGTTAGTGTGAATGAGGAGGCCGAAGCCTACTGCTAGGTTTTAAGATAGGGCCAACAAGGAAGTGGGCTATCTGGGTAGGAAACCTAGAGATATGGTGTGGCTTAAAGAAGCAAAAGGGTCAAAAACTTAAAATATATCCGGGGGAATATCTAATATTCTGTGGCTTATAATAAGTGGTTAGGTTTTATCACTTTTGGTTCACCTGGTTGAATTGAAGTCATTCAGGTGGGAACCAGTGGCTTGGTCAACCTCTCCGATGCTCCCCAAACACTCAACCGCAGTGTCCCCGGTCCTCTGTTACTCTGGCGTGGCGCCGTCTCGAACGGCTTGTGACTTTTAGCACAACCTTTGGAGTGCCAAAATTGCTGATGTCTCTTGAGACAAGAGGAACCGAGTTTCACTCGCAGCCAGTATCGGTAAAACCGGTCGGGCAGCCTTGCTCACTGGAAACCTGAGATGACTGTCCAATCACCGAGGGAGTTCTACAATCAAATACACAAAGGATGAACAAAGGAAACTTAAAGTTAATTAAGGTTTGGTTTGTTTAACATCAATTGAGTAAATATATATGTAGAGAGGAAAGGTAACAGCTTTACATAATAATAATAAAACAAAACAAAGGAATTATGATAATAATGGTAATTATCAAAATGGCCTAAGTCAAAAGAGAGAAGAAAAATAATAAACATCAAATTAAAAGACAGGAATGAAACAAGGGAGAAGGAGTAGCTGGTTTTCACCACAAGGGGGGGAAGTACTGCTTCTCTGTCTTTAACCTGCTGAGCAGAAAACTTAATTCAAATTAACAATTCAAAACTGGTTTAAAATCAAAATTTAAAATAAGCATGTAAGAATTAAAAGGAAAATCTGAATAATATCCTATAATAACCCATGATAGCTTGTAAGTTATCATTAATAATTATGAAATTAATCAAACAGGGTGAGATTAATCAAAAAGGGTAAAAGTGGACATGCAATTCAAAACAGAATGGAAAAGACAGAGGTCTGTTAGTCGATTTAACAGGAGACTGCCACTAGATGGCTTACCTTCTAAGTGGGTCAATCAGTGGTTGACCTGAAACATCTAGATTTCCACTATTAAACAATTAAATTTTAATTCAAATCATGTTTGAACCAAACTCAAAGTAAATGTAAACAGTCAAAGGCAGGGAACATTCTTTTGTTTCCCTGTAATAATATTCGCACGAGCAAAGCTGTAAATGCAAATAATTATTGAGAATTTAAACATCTAATTCAAATACATCACAGGGGATTATAAATTAGCAATCAGAGCGCATTATCTGAAATGGCCACAGGTTGGCAGCTTTGCACTCATGCAAGCTGGAATCAGAAAGCAGGGCGTACCCTGAAATTTCTAACCCACACGTTCCCTCTGGTGTTTAGATAGAGAAATTACAATTTCAATATTACTTACAAATTATCTGATCGTTTGTCAGGCTGATTTTCTGCATCAAAAATCACAATTAACAAACCAAAGGTTTTAATCTCTGAGGTGCTATATTAACATAGGTTGAGGGAAGGATCCGTTCACTTCCAAAACACAACTGTAATAAAAACAGGAATTTTCCAACTGTTGACTCCAATAAACATTTATCAAAATAGCACTTATGATTTAAATGTTTTAGATTAAAAAATCGGGTAGCTAAGCCAATTTTAGACCAGGAGTTTTTATTGTTTATTTTTTTGAATATCATGTGGTTTACCACGAATTCAATAACGATATTTAATAAGCAAGGCCTTTTTAACTGAATCAGAGGAACATCGCTCAGGTTCAGATTTACATGTTGCAACTATTAAAATATTTCTTTATCTTTTAATTATTCATATTAAAATGTTCTCACTGTAAAAAGATTTTGGTCTTTCTTAACAGGATACTTTTAACATTATACTGCAGTTTACTTTAATTAAAAATAACAGTGACTATACTGTTAAGTTTCTACAAATACCTAGCGCGCTGACTGACCAGCTTTTGCCTCAGTCAGTTGAGTGAGTTCGCGTCTTGCGACTTATCTCACAAGTAACATTACATAATTTCATAGCGCACGTGCAGAAATTATTAAAAACCATATACACAGATTGATTGCTCACAAAACGAAGTTTGAGATGCCCGCGTTCCTCCACTAAAATGTTACAACATTGAGTTTTACAGAATAATTAACTCAAATGATATATAGGGAATTTGAATAATTAATCAGGAATATGATTAATTTATATCTCAGATGACAGTTACATTAAATTTGATTGATTATGAAAAATAGCTCAATTGCCTATACCAATAAATAATCACAGGGCATTGTAATTTACTCATTAATATGTCAATATTCCATTCTTCATATCAATTGTTGTGATAGCTCTTACTGTAAATTACTGCAAATCAAACAGCGGTTTGTCCAGCAAACCACTGTTGACCTATCAATTTTCAATAAAGTTATCACGCCTTATAATTCAAGGAAAAATATTCTCTGGCCATGAAAACATTATCCTATCCTTATGATAAATTTAGTTTCTAAATTTAGAGCTTGTAGCTATAGATCAGGCATCTCAGTGACTCGTAATGTAAGTGGGGTGGAGTCCAAGCCAATCGTCAGTATATGGGTTTTTAATAATTAAACTAGTAATACATCAAACTACAAATCACACAGAGTAAATATGCGTACGACAATACAAACAGTTAGCTTTATACAAGACATAACGGAATCTAAATAAAAGAGAGAGAGAGAGAGAGAGAGAGAGAGAGAGAGAGAAAATAGAATGAGGTCACATAAGGAGCTCAGGCATGGAAATCATAGTCAGTAACTTTTGGAAGCCAACAACGATCAGATCACATCAACAATTTAAAGCAGCATTTAAATCTCCATAGAGAAAGTGATACTTGCAAAGTGTCCAATGTGCGTGAGCTGGACATCGGGGCGCGCTGGATCTTTTGAAACCGGCGTGCGCGTGCTGGAGACCGGCGCACGCTGTAGCACGTGGTCTTTTGTTCTGTCCTCGCGCGGTATTTGAAAGGTTCAACAAACAATGTTCCAGAATTCGTCTTCCTTGCGTGGAGAGGCGAATAGTTGAATAAACTTAGTAAAGAAAAGAAAAGAAACAACAAAAACGAAAGCTTCCAAAGGAGCCATTACAATGGCTTTTTCTCTCAGCCCCTGTGCTGAGGGGGGCTTGCGCTATGAAGCAACGTTGGTCAATGCAGGAGGGAAGGGAGTCAGCGTAAGAAGAGAGGAAGAGAGAGGGCGGACCTTGTTCGGTCGTTCTTATGGCTTGAGATGGTCCCCGTCTCTTTTCGCGTTAACAGCCAATGAACGTCCGCGATCTGAAGCGGAGGGAAAAGTTCCTTTGTCTCTGTGGAGACAACCCCCTGGTGATCTAGGGCTTGTCAGATTTCCTCAGGGAAATTTCTAGCAAGTTCGTAATTCCAGATTAAATACATTTTTCAGTACTTTGCTCTAGATAAATGGCTCAGTACTTTGCTCTAGAAACAATTTCAATTGTTTCCACCCTAACATGCTGTCATGCTCTTTTTTCTTTATTACTGATTCGTGTTAAAAGCTGTGTTCAAATAAATCAAAGTGTTACTATATTTCTGTTTATGTCTTTGCATTCACCTTGTGGGTTAGCCATTTAGCTGAAATATTCTTCAACACATCAAATGATATATTGCAATATGATGCACCAAAATTTGTAGGAAGGTGGGACATGTTTTCATTCATATTAACTGACACCATGAAGAGACAGTTGATTCCACCAGCTAAATCATACATTTTCTGTATAAAGGGTAGCTGAGGTAGGCAGGGGTGGATAAATGAACAGGCTTACCAGGACCAGATTTTAAGAGGGACCAGAAGCCTCTAAAAATGTGAAAGCATGGTTTTTAATTCAGGAAAGTTTCTAAAGGCTGCTGCACTAGTGGCCTTTTCCATTTACTTTGACACACTGAATGTGTGTGTGCAAGTCTACCCCCGGATGGGTAAAAAGCAGAAGACAATATATTTTTTTTACACTTTAAATGTTATTATTTCAATCTATATGTTGTTTATTTATATTCTTAAAACTATAACGCTATGTGGAAGATTTTTAGTAGTAAGGTTTTAATTAATCAAGTAGATAATCAATGTGAATCTAGCCATTTTTTGCTTTAAGTTATTATTCTATTAAAATCTAATAGAATGTTGCCTACGCCCTGGAATGTACCAAACTGATAAGAAACACAGGGTCAGATATACATTGAGGGCCTGCGTAAAGCAAGCAGAAGGCCTCTCCTCTAGGGATGTATGAAATGTGTAGACTAAAGATAAAGTTGTTGACTATGTGGAACCGCCCCATATAAATGTATAAAAGGAAAAACCAAATAGCATACGGGGAATCTCCTTGCCAGGAGCTCCTGGCTTTGTTTTGCGCAAAATAAAGTCTTTTCTTCTGAGAGAAAAATCCCTGACTGAGTTCGATTCTTTGGAGAACCGGCAAAATACACCACATATTTGGCACCCCAGATGGGACTGGAAAGGAGCAGAGTGGACGACTGCTTTTGAGCTGACTGATGAGCAACACACACACACAGTGGTGGCCACCATAGAATAAGGTAAGCATTTTTGCTTATATAATTAGTGTGTGTTGTTGACTGGTCAGTTCTGAGTGGTAAGGACACTTAAAATCTGCTCTTCCAAATTTAGAAAAATAATAGGATATCTAAATTGAAAAAGGGGTTTTACTCCAGAAGAAATAACTGCATGCACATATTTGGGTTATTAATAGGAAAGCCTTGGAAGGTAACCTTGATTTAAAACAAAAATGGTGTAGGCAGAAAGACATTGTATGCAATGGTCTGTGTTTATTGGATAGCTGTGACCTAGGAAAGGGCAGTGATAAACGGATAAGCAGATTAGTTAAGGAATCGCGAGGAAAAGTCCCACGGATACCGCTTTGAGAAAGTATAAGTGAAATTCTCGAAGGACAGAAATAGGTGGGCCCTTAAGGAGCTCTAGGTGAGCTGTGTTTTGTTGTGTGGATGTATTTGTGTCCGGACGAAATGAATGTGTGAACAAATAAATTCTGTGTTGGGTGGGTAAAAGTTGCGCACCATTCTTGGACTGTCACTTCAGGGTGGCTGGGTGGAGTTGGACGCAACGGGTATCCACTTGAGAGGGATTAATGTATGACAAGCCTTGATAATAAAAGGACAATTAATGACTGATTATCCCTTAGATCAAGGGGAAAAGTATGCGAGAATAAGCCCTCTGGCTCAATAAAGAGTGCAGAAAGTGTGAATGAGTTTAGGAAAATAGTATCAATAAAGTTTGAACCAAAATCTATAATGGATTTTTGCATTTTGGATGTCTGTGTGAAAGGGGAGAAAAATTTCTGAGCCCAGTACAGTGGGAGTGAGAGCAAGGGAGGAAGTTTCCACATTAAAGTTTTAATACATGGGTGGACAAAAAAAAAAAAGGAAAGAGAAGTAAAAATAAAAATAAAGAATTATTGTTAGAAATAGTTATCTAAAAAGTGATAATAAAATAGAGTAAATACAATAGACAGTTAAATAATAATAAAAATTAAAAAAGTGTAAACGCATGAGACAATAAAAACTAAATTCAAAAAGGTATGATACATAATAAAGAATAAAAAATAGGGGGAAATGGTTAAAAAATAGTTAAATTCAGTGAGAGGAAAAGAAGAGATTGTAACCAAGTTACTATATAAAACTAAAAAGTTGATTTTTGGTGGTAATAATATAAATAAAGATATGGCAGCCACACCAGTGGAAATCATTGGATTAAAAAATCCACTGTGTAAAGAGCAAATAAACAAAATCTCAAAAAAATGGCAGAAGAGAACAAAAAATATGACGACAAAATGGCCAAAGGAAGGGACATTTGATGTGGCATTGTGTGAGGAAATGGAAACTCTGATAAAAAACTATAAAATTAAAAGCATCAATATGAAAAAAAGAAAAAAGAGAAACAAAAAGGGAAAAAGAGAAAGAAGTACTTGCGCTGTTTAAAAAAGAAGGTGAAGATATGTTGAAGAGTATAAAACAGGCTAGGAAAGTCCTGAAGGAGGCAGAGAAAGATAACATGAGAAAAGAAAAGATATATGCAGAGCCCCCTCCTTATCTGCCTTTAGCATGGAGGTAACAGGAGAACTAGAGTTAGAAGGGCAGTTAGACATGGATGAGGAAAATAAGCCAGCTGTGAAAACACAGAGGCAACCCAGAAAGGATAAGTGCAGGAGCCCTAAAACAATAAAGTTAACTGTATGAAGGTTGTTTTAGAGAAAAATAAATACAAATGTTCCAAGAAATGGACTAATATAGAGATGGCAGATATGGTGGAATATAGAAATAATAATAAATTAATTAAAATAAGATATGCATTTATTATTTAATAACTTATATTAATAGATTAATTAATTTAAAAGATGCACGTGCTTAAAACTTTATACCTAATATGTGAAGACATCTAAAATTTATATCTTGTTATCCCTGGGACACAGTATGAAAATTAATCCATTACAGAGTTTCAGAGATTGGGCTTGTTTAAATGTAAAAAATAAAATAAATAACTTGTGCAATGTGGAATGAAAGCAAGATTGGGTGACCAAGTTAATAGACATTTTGATACAAAAGCCATATGCATTTTATAATAGGAAGGGAACTAGTTGCTTAAATAATTTAATTTAATTATTTTATTTACAATAATAGGAATTATTTTATGTTGGTTAGGAAACATTAATTCACCAATACCAGATTATGCTGAATCATGTATGCAAATATAGAAGAAAAATGATAATTGAAGTCTTTTTTTACCATACGCATGTCATGCTGTTATAAAAGGGTTTATTTTATTTTATTGCAGTATACTTAGATAATAAAGGTAGCTGATTTCTGCAGTTTGCAAAGAAGAAAAAATGCTTGCTATTTTTCTGCAATGAAGAACTTGCTTAACTAACAAAGAATAAGAGAACTGCTGTTTTCAACCAGATGATTTTGTTTTTATTAAGGGACCACTGAAAGAGGAGGATTAAAAGTATATAAAATTTGAAAAAGAGCTGACTGCTCAGAAACAATTTGGTCAGAAGTTACATAGGTACATTTGATTAATGCAGTCTCTGAGTGTTAAACTTTCAGATGATTTCTGGAACAGTGCCTTTACAAAGGAAAGCAATGAACTGGAGAAGTGGCAAAGCAGCAAACACAGCAGCAGAGAGAAGAAGAGGGAGGGGCTAATGGACGCTATACCCTCCTGAAAGAGAAGAACACACTTCAGAAAGGAGAAAGCCTGAATTTAAGCAGGAAAAGGTGAATCTTTCACTTGAGACTTTTCCTGAGGGTGAAAAGAACATTATGAAATGCCAAACTCTGGCAGAAAGCAACCAGAAGCCAGACTGAGAAGAAGCAGAGGAACAACAGAGACCGTACACCACAACATCAGGTCTTTGAGTGCCATCACAGACTGACGACCCAGTAGAACAGCCCAGGCTGATGATGTCATCAGAAGGACTTCCATGCCTTCAGTGCACAGGTCCTGCATATTCAATGAACACTATAGAGACTGCTTCAAATGTTAATTATTTTATTTCATTATCTTATTTACTATGTTTTAATCTTGATTATTCACTGGTCTCACAGCATTTCTTTAAATTCTGTGTTTTAACTAACTCTCTCAATCTGCTTTTCAATAGGTTCCAGTCCAATCTTATATTTTAAAGAAAAAAAATATATATATATATTCTGACAGACAGAAGTGAGTACTTGACTCACCAATCAGATAAACATGGAGCTGGATTTAGCATAGTAAGGCTGTTTCATTAACCAACTAGGGGGAAAGCACAACTGAATATTTGACAACAATGCTGAGTGCTTTGGGAAAAGAGAATAAATAAATACATTTTAAAAAAAGGGTATCTTGATGAACAATAGAAAAATATATATGGTTGAAAAAATAGAAATATTGGTCACTCCATTTTGTTTAAAGGTAATTTTCTAAGGTAAAACTGAATAAAATAATAATGAATAAAAAATTATTCAAAAGATCCAAAATCATGAAATCAAATATGCTGTCATCACTGGGGATAACAAGATGGAAATGTTGATGACCATGGATCCAAGATTTACGGAGATCTCCAATCCTCTTCTCAGAGTTGCTCATGAGCAATAACAAAAAGTATTTGACTAAACTTTAAATTAGACAAACACATGACATTTGAGAAATGATAATTGGCTCTCTCAAATGCCCAATGCCTAGGCCTAATATTCTAAACAAATTCATCTATGAGATTTTGAAAAAAGGAGAAGAAAATAAAAGTTTTTGGCAAAAAGAAAAAAAAAAAAAAGGGGGAGTGAAAGTGTGTGAAAAAGTATGAATGATGGTGTTGTATGGCATGAAAGAGAGTGTCTGACGAGACACTGAGGCAATTCAATCAATTTGCCCAAACAGCTGTATACAAATATGAATGTGGGCCCACAGGGCAAACTTATGCCCAGAAAAATAATGACCATGGATGAATTTGGTTAAGTTTCCTGGTCAGTACCTAGGTCTTTGTTGTGGCAGAAAGAAAAACAGTGCCACACATGCGCAGCGTATAACATGGGAAGGCAAAGCAGAGCAAAGCAAGCTTGCTCTGTCCACCCACATCTAACTTTCTTTTCAGCATAACATTAGGGAGCTGATTTTGTGTCAAAAGGATAAAATATTGTCTTTCTAAATGTTAACATAAAGTGGGTTGAGTGTTTTCCAGGTCAAAAGGCCTATGCTACTGAGCAACATAGGCTTAGATAAATTATCCATTAATCTAGTGGAACTCAGTTTACAAAACAAAGAGATAACTAAATAAGCAAATTGTTGAGAATAAAATTGAAATGAATTAAAAATAGTAAAGACAGCACTGGAATTGTAAATTGAAATTGAAAACTCAAAAAGGGGCCAGGACAGCCCTCAACCCACATTACATTTCCACAGGTCACACCAAGAAGGACGACTAGCAAGATGAGCAAATTAGCATGCTTGATAACACTAACAAAAAACTCTTAAGTTTTCCATTTACAGGTGACAGCAGTTCCAGTAAGACCAAGGAATGCTTCGCCCCATCAGAGAGAACCAGTGAGGGTGCAGTTATGATCTCAAGAGAGCCTGGCATTAATCAGCAAAATGGTTACAGAGTGACCCCTGAGTTCACATCTCTAACCTTAAAATAATCCAACCAGCTTCAACAACTCCACCAACATGAAGTGAGGGATGAAGGGCGTGCTAGTAACGACCCGCCCTTGCCAACGAGGGAAAGACCATTGCAACGACTCGCAAAGAGTCTCCCTGGTGAAGATGGAATGAGAGAATGATGGGACTGCTATTGAGATCAAAATACTTGGGTGCAGATATGAGCCAACAAATAGAAAAGAAAAAGTGGAAAAAGAATGTCAAGTAATGGTAGATGAAGAACTTGAAGGTTATGAGAAGGGAATATGGATGTAGGAAGGATAGAAGGGAGAATAGAGCAATTGGATGCAACAAATAGAATGAAAGGAGCAAAATAGAAAAGCTCAAGATTATTTGTGAATTGAAGAAGGAAAAGTATGTGTTATGTTTGGGGGACAATGCTGTATTTATATACCAAATAATACTGCTCAAGAAGGAGCATTTAATGAAGTACGGATCAAATTGAAAAGGCTAAGAAGGGTAGATAAAGAAACTGTTGGAAAAGATAATAAAATGTAAGACTGGTTTGATTTACAGCTAGGAGCATGGGGAGCATAGTTTATAACTAAATTGGGAAAGTTTTTAGGAATTGCATCATTGACAGGAGATTTACTATTTTAATGTATACTTCCTATATTGAAGTCACAAGTCAAAGCCACAGTTAAGCAAATTAAATTCAAAGATGTCAAAATGATGGGAAATAGATTTTTGAAGGTAACCGAAAAGGCTCTCTATGATACATAAGATATCTAAGCTGAAGATCAACTCTTATAATCTTGTGATATTCAATGTGTGATGTGATGTATGTATTTGTATGTCTTTTATACATAACTGTGATAACCACCGGCCAGTGCTGAACCAATTGCACATTCATGCTTTTAACAATGTTTACTAAAGAGGGGTTAGGGAGACTGGATCTTTTACTCGCTCCTAGTCAAATTAGGAGAGAGATGTTTGGTCCAGTAATCCCTCAGAGTGGAATTTCATAATCTAGTCACTGGGGATAATACAATGTGACTTATTTAGTCACTAGGTAGTGTAACTAATATGACTGGATTATGAAGTAGCACTCTGGATAAGAATAATCAAATGTGAGACTTATTAAGTCTCAAAGGGGAGAATATGTGGAAGATTTTTAGTAGTAAGGTTTTAATTAATCAAGTAGATAATCAATGTGAATCTAGCCATTTTTTGCTTTAAGTTATTATTCTATTAAAATCTAATAGAATGTTGCCTACGCCCTGGAATGTACCAAACTGATAAGAAACACAGGGTCAGATATACATTGAGGGCCTGCGTAAAGCAAGCAGAAGGCCTCTCCTCTAGGGATGTATGAAATGTGTAGACTAAAGATAAAGTTGTTGACTATGTGGAACCGCCCCATATAAATGTATAAAAGGAAAAACCAAATAGCATACGGGGAATCTCCTTGCCAGGAGCTCCTGGCTTTGTTTTGCGCAAAATAAAGTCTTTTCTTCTGAGAGAAAAATCCCTGACTGAGTTCGATTCTTTGGAGAACCGGCAAAATACACCACAGCTACACCTATCAATATTTATTTAGATGTTATCATGGTATTAATTTCTTTATTTGCATATTATTTTGGTCTAATTACCGGAGAAATATTACAGTATGCTGTAATACAGAATATTACTATATGATCCTAGACGTATTCAAAGCCTATATTCCATAATGCAATGGGGGCATTCATTCACACAATCGGACAGCGATCAGCTGGTCTTTAACGGCAGTATCGCTTCAATGTACATATATATATTTATATATATATATATATATATATATATATATATATATATATATATATATATATAATCATTGGTTTTGTCACCAGCAACAACACTCCAGAAGTGACGTAAAAAAATAAAAAAATAAAAAATATTAGCAATATTGAAATGTGTGTTTGCACTATTGTAAAACATTTCTTGAATTAAAAAAGTAAAAAAAAAAAAAAAAAAAAAACATAATATACGTTATATTGATGTTTTTGTCTAACGTAGTATTTGAAGATAGATTTAAACAATACAGATAACAATAATAACAAAATACGGTTTCATGTATTTGTCTCATGTATTGTGTGCTCCGTCGACAGGAGTCGAACATGTCCCCCCACCCATCCCGGAATAACGCACATGCTTTGAGACAGTTTATGTGGCGCGTCTCTTATGGGAGTTGTAGTTTAAAGTATATTGGTATATTTCTCATAATTAGAAGTCAAAAGTGTACAATTTTGGATACACCCTGTTTTTTTGGGGGATGGTGAACACACTGGTGTCATCAAATTTAAAAAATGTAATCGTTAAATAGGTGAAAATAGCTTACTACCATATTTGACAGTGCTTACAGTGGTTAAACTGTGGTGACCATATCTACATGACAGCAAAGGCCCAGAGCTTTCTATAACTGCTGGTCTTACGTCTGCTGAATGACAAGCCTTCAAAGATCGACTGGGTTCAAGGTTCAGAGGTCAATATTTCAAAGCAGGAGTAATGTATCCTCTTCAGACTGAAATATGTTAATCCCCATGTTGAGACCTTTCCAATGATGTGCTGGCTATAGCCCTGTTGACAATTTTGTCCTACTACAACGTTAAAATTTTTACATTTCATGGTTTGCAGATGATGCTCTTTGGGCGATAGCCTTCTTTATTGTCCCCAGAGGGATATCTGTCTTGAGTTCAAATGCTTCACACATAACACTTGACATATTGTTTTATCATACAGCTGATCTATACTTACAATAAAAAACAACATAAACAAAGTTATATGTAGTCAGACTAAAGCCAGGGTTGCCAACTCTCACGCATCTGGCGTGACACTCATGCTTTCAGCATCAATCTTACGCTTAAGTCCAAGCGTGAGTGTCACGCCAGATGCATGAGAGTTGGCAACCCTGCTGAAGCACATCACACAGTAACAATCTATTGCTCATGTTTCACAAACAGTGACGAGCAACACAGAACCATTTGCGTTATATCATGAAGTTATTGCACAACCGGCCTCAAACAACATTATATCAAGTTTTAATTCACCTTTATTTTTTATATAGTGCTTTAAACAATATACATTGCGTCAAAGCACTGAACAACATTCATTTGGAAAACAGTGTCTCAATAATGCAAAATGATAGTTAAGGCAGTTCATCATTGAATTCAGGAATGTCATCTCTGTTCAGTTTAAATAGTGCATTTATTTGCAATCAAGTCAATGATATCGCTGTAGATGAAGTGACCCCAACTAAGCAAGCCAGAGGCGACAGCGGCAAGGAACCGAAACTCCAGCGGTGACAGAATGGAGAAAAAAACCTTGGGAGAAACCAGGCTCAGTTGGGGGGCCAGTTCTCCTCTGACCAGACGAAACCAGTAGTTCAATTCCAGGCTGCAGCAAAGTCAGATTGTGCAGAAGAATCATCTGTTTCCTGTGGTCTTGTCCTGGTGGTCCTCTGAGACAAGGTCTTTACAGGGGATCTGTATCTGTGGCTCTAGTTGTCCTGGTCTCCGCTGTCTTTCAGGGCAGTAGAGGTCCTTTCTAGGTGCTGATCCACCATCTGGTCTGGATACAAACTGGATCCGGGCGACTGCAGTGACCCTCTGATCTGGATACAGACTGGATCTGGTGGCCACGGTGACCTCGGAACAAGAGAGAAACAGACAAATATTAGCGTAGATGCCATTCTTCTAATGATGTAGCAAGTACATAGGGTGTTATGTGAAGTGTTTCCGGTTCTGGTTTACCTAATTAATGCAGCCTAAAAATCCTTTAACGGTTTTGGATTTTAAAAGCATTAGTATGTTATGTGTATGCCAGGTTAAAGAGATGGGTCTTTAATCTAGATTTAAACTGCAAGAGTGTGTCTGCCTCCCGAACAATGTTAGGTAGGTTATTCCAGAGTTTAGGCGCCAAATAAGAAAAGGATCTGCCGCCTGCAGTTGATTTTGATATTCTAGGTATTATCAAATTGCCTGAGTTTTGAGAACGTAGCGGACGTAGAGGAGTATAATGTAAAAGGAGCTCATTCAAATACTGAGGTGCTAAACCATTCAGGGCTTTATAAGTAATAAGCAATATTTTAAAATCTATACGATGTTTGATAGGGAGCCAGTGCAGTATGGACAGGACCGGGCTAATATGGTCATACTTCCTGGTTCTAGTAAGAACTCTTGCTGCTGCATTTTGGACTAGCTGTAGTTTGTTTACTAAGCGTGCAGAACAACCACCCACTAAAGCATTACAATAGTCTAACCTTGAAGTCAAAAATGCATGGATTAACATTTCTGCATTTGACATTGAGAGCATAGGCCGTAATTTAGATATATTTTTGAGATGGAAAAATGCAGTTTTACAAATGCTAGAAACGTGGCTTTCTAAGGAAAGATTGCGAGCAGCACACCTAGGTTACTAACTGATGACGAAGAATTGACAGAGCAACCATCAAGTCTTAGACAGTGTTCTAGGTTATTACAAGCAGAGTTTTAGGCCCTATAATTAACACCTCTGTTTTTCCTGAATTTAGCAGTAAGAAATTACTCGTCATCCAATTTTTTATATCGACTATGCATTCCATTAGATTTTCAAATCGGTGTGTTTCACCGGGCCGTGAAGAAATATAGAGCTGAGTATCATCAGCATAACAGTGAAAGCTAACACCATGTTTCCTGATGATATCTCCCAAGGGTAACTTATAAAGCGTGAAGAGTAGCGGCCCTAGTACTGAGCCTTGAGGTACTCCATACTGCACTTGTGATCGATATGATACATCTTCATTCACTGCTATGAACTGATTGTGTCAAACGCAGCACTAAGATCCAATAGAACTAATAGAGAGATACACCCACGATCAGATGATAAGAGCAGATCATTTGTAACTCTAAGGAGAGCAGTCTCAGTACCATGATACGGTCTAAATTCTGACTGGAAATCCTCACATATACCATTTGTCTCTAAGAAGGAATATAATTGTGAGGATACCACCTTTTCTAGTATCTTGGACAGAAAAGGGAGATTCGAGATTGGTCTATAATTAACAAGTTCTTTGGGGTCAAGTTGTGTTTTTTTTTTTTTTATGAGAGGCTTAATAACAGCCAGTTTGAAGGTTTTGGGGACATATCCTAATGACAATGAGGAATTAATAATAGTCAGAAGAGGACCTATGACTTCTGGAAGCACCTCTTTTAGGAGTTTAGATGGTATAGGGTCTAACATACATGTTGTTGGTTTAGATGATTTAAGAAGTTTATACAATTCTTCCTCTCCTATAGTAGAGAATGAGTGTAACTGTTCCTTAGGGGGTCTATAGTGCACTGTCTGATGTGATACTGTAGCTGACAGCTGAATGGTTGCAATTTAATCTCTAACAGTATCGATTTTAGAAGTAATGTAGTTCATAAAGTCATTACTGTTGTGGTGTTGGGAAATGTCAATACTTGTTGAGGCTATATTTTTCGTTAATTTAGCCACTGTATTGAATAAATACCTGGGGTTATGTTTGTTTTCTTCTAAAAGAGAAGAAAAGTAATCCGATCTAGCAGTTTTTAATGCTTTTCTGTAGGATATGCTACTTTCCCGCCAAGCAATACGAAATACCTCTAGTTTTGTTTTCCTCCAGCTGCGCTCCATTTTTCGGGCTGCTCTCTTTAGGGTCCGAGTATGCTCATTATACCATGGTGTCAAACTGTTTTCCTTAATCTTCCTTAAGCGTAAAGGAGCAACTGTATTTAAAGTGCTAGAAAAGAGAGAGTCCATAGTTTCTGTTACATCATCAAGTTGTTCTGAGGTTTTGGATATGCTAAGGAATTTGGATACATCAGGAAGATAACTTAAAAAGCAGAGGTACTGTAGGTCCAAATAGGGCTATAATTTAGAAATGTTACATTTAGATTGGGGTACCTATATCTTCTGCCAGAGGATAAGAACTCATACTTGGTATGGAGAATAAAGATGGATCAGACCCCATTCTTTATGCTTGCTCCACAATCTTCATATTAAAATACTCTGTAATGCAGCCTTGTATAATATAAAACCTTCTGATTCACCATGAGTGTTTGCTCTAAATGATTACACCCACTTTCAACATGGGCCTTCCAGCCAAAGGTATTGTCCATATACACACCAATAGGCGCAGAGCTGATGGATTGGTTCAACATTTATGACATCTGATACCTTCTGACCCATGTCATGACCCTTTCATCAGCTTGTAAAATGGTTAAATGAGATGTGTGAGTTGCCAAGTCAAGTCACCTTTATTTATATAGCACTTTAGACAAAAAAGATTGCGTCAAAGCAACTGAACCAACACTTGTTGATGCTTTATTTTTCGTCACTGTATTGAATAAATACCTGGGGTTGTTTGTTTCCTTCTAAAAGAGAAGAAAAGAAATTGGATCTAGTTTTGTTTTCCTACAGCTCCGCTCCATTTTCCGGGCTACTCTCTTTAGTGTTCGAATGTGCTGTACAGAACTAAATAATGATCTGAGATATCATCACTTGGCTGCATAATTTCAACACTATCAACATCAATTCCATGTGACAGTATTAAATCTAGAGTATGATTTTGACAATGAGTAGGTCCTGAAACATGTTGTCTAACCCCAATAGAGTTCAGAATGTCTATAAATGCTGATCCCAATGCATCTTTTTCATTATCAACATGGATATTAAAATCACCAACTATTAAAACTTTATCTGCAGCCAGAACTAACTCGGATGTAAAATCACCAAGCTCTTTAATAAAGTCTGTATGGTGGCCTGGTGGCCTGTATACAGTAGCCAGTACAAACATAACGGGATTTATCATTAACATTGGTTTCTCTGGATAATGTTAAATGAAGCACCATTACTTCAAACGAGTTATACTCGAAGCCTGCTCTCAGAGAAATCCTGAAAACATTGTTATAAATTGAAGCAACTCCTCCCCCTTTGCCTTTTAGACCCGGCTCATGTTTATAACAGTAATCTTGGGGGGTGGACTCATTTAAAATAATGTAGTCATCAGGTTTTAGCCAGGTTTCTGTCAAACAGAGCACATCTATATTATGATCAGTGATCATATTATTTACAGAAAGTGTTTTCGTAGAAAGGGATCTGATATTCAGTAAGCCAAGCTTTATCATTTGTTTATTCGTATTGCATCTGTTTTTTTATTTGTTGAACCTAAATTAAATTGTTACTCTTAACTATTAAGTTTGGACGTTTTTTGTATTTTCTGGTTCGGGGAACAGACACAGTCTCTATAGTGTGATATCTAGGTGAAACAGTCTCTATGTGCTGAGAATTAACTGACCTTTGTGACGTGAGGCGGCTGGCAGACGGTCGGTTTAGCCAGTCTGTCTACTTCCTTGTGTCTGTGTGCAGAAGGCTGAGCAAGAAGTGTGCCAAAAATGGAATAATTCATTGCGATTTTAAATCAAAGTCTCACACATAAATATGCTCATGTTTTTTTTTTCCCCTGTAGTCTCTGCTATTAATATTTATCAACCACAATATTAGAAAATTAAATAACATGTATGAAAAAAAAAAAAAAGCTTCTCTTTGTATGGTTTATTTTTTGTTTTTCAAACATTACAAGTTAAAACAAATGCAAATTAGTCAAACGAGCTATTAGGCTGTATTTTTAAGTAGTTATTAAAGCAAATCTTGAAGTAATTCAATCAGGCTTCCCTATTAAACATCCAAATTCTGAAAAATTGAATTGTGTATATAATTAAGTCACATTTTCAAGTTTTGGGCCAGTTTTTGCATTTGTTGAACCTCTTTGTACTTTCACTGCACATGAGAAGCAGCTGATTAAGTCCTGTCAAGGATGCTTTCAGAGAAAAAAAAAAATGGGTTTGTGTGTCAATGTAAAACTGTTGGAAAACTCAGATTTGCCACAGCAGATGACATTAGTGGAATTATGTTTATTATTATTATTACAATGCACATATTTATACCTTCCTGCAAACTTTTCTGCACATAGTTTTGTTCTACCATAAACAGAAGATTACTATTGGAAAAACAGTTACTTAAATTAATTACATTCATTATTGTTGTAATGTCACATGTAGATATGATGAATACTATTATTCAAGCATATCTGACACACAAACAGTGTTTCCTCCATGTTGATTTGACCGTGGTGGCCCCCCACAGCAACATTTCTGACCCCCCCATAGTATCAGAAATAGGGGCTGCATTGTTAGAGTGGGAGAAAAAATAAACAAAATAAAAAAATAAAAAGGAAACTCTGCAACAAAAATGACTTAATGCTCATTTCTCACTTGAGAGCTCATCAAACTCATCTGACAATTCAGAGTCACTGTCGTATCCATCCCAATCATTCTGGATGTCCATACTTGTTCCAGTCAAAACTTTAGCATAACAGTCTCTTGCATGCTTCATCCTTCTGATGACTTCTTGCTTCTTTCTCAAAGTTAAGCTGAGGAAACCCTTGATCCCTTCTTCATTTAGATCCCACAACTCACCTTGTAAAACAAAACATTATCAGAAAAAAAAAAATTCAGTACAGTATAGTATTTTAATGCATTAATTAATGTGTACTTTTCAATGCCTCACTGGAAAGCTGGCATGACATCTCCTTGAGTGTGTCTGCACGAGTGGAGAGAGATTTCCAATGCTTTGCCATCTCAGAAAGAACAATCTTTTTCTCCTCCTCAAGTCTCCTTATAGCCATCACAACATCAAACGCCTTCCTCTTGGTTTTCAAATCTACAGCGTCTGGGATACAGTTGTGGAAAATAAGTCAATTGTAAGTATGATTATTTTTCAAAGAATTTCTGAGATAATCTGGGATAAGGCATAATTATTTTTGCTACTGTGAATTAAACAAAATTGGCAACAGATTTGTGTACCACCATGTGAAAGTTGCCATGGCCAAACTGTCTCGTCAGAGAGAATGATGTCAAAGGCAATTCTTTCTGTATCTGGAACCATACTGTTGTATTTTTCAAACAACAGAGCTAAGAATGGCCTTCTCCTCTCTGATTTTGCGCTGGATCTGGGCCCGACCTTTGCTGCCATCGGTGTCTTTGTAAAGGCGCTGGGACATTCTTTTAATGCTGGCCACCAGCACCTCTATTCTATTGATCACCGTGTCAAGATCGGCATTCTTTTGGGATGCTTTTGCTGAGAAGAAGAAAAAAAAAAAAAAAAGTGTATACATTTCACATTTTCATGGCAGTAACTGAAACGCTATAGTGAAGTCATAAGGATTATCTCTTGTTGCTTTTTTTTCCTTTATATATATAAAAAAAAAAAAAAACGCTCCTAGGGGAAGGACAGGCGAGTCTCAATCATTTCATATTTATTAGCGTGTATAGGAAGTATGTAACAGGGTACCAAAGAAAATGACAACGTAGCCAAGATGGGATCCACTAACTGCAAGAAATGTCCAAACTTCTGGACTGTGCACCATTCAGGTACTTTCAGGGTACTTTGTTTTGACATTATTTCCAGTGTGTATAGTGTATAGTACATACTAAATTTTGCAAATGCATTTTTATTGCATAAGTACATGACCAAAAAAAACAGTGCATGTATGATTTCATTTTAAAACAATAATTACTTGCAGAAGCATGTCTCCCATTATTCTGCAGAACTGAGCCATTGAAGTAATAGTATAACTTTCACCTTCTGCCCACTCCTTAATATCAGTGACCCAGCCCTCAACTTCAACTTGTGTCACTGCCAGCTGGATTCTCATGCTTTCCAGGTCCTGAAGTTGGCTTTCCAGACGTTTTGTGGCCTTCAAATAACTAAAAAAAAAAGGAAATGAAAGTAGAAAAATGTTATACCTACAAAAATATACAATAGAAGGTATTTACAATATAAGAAAATAACAATACTCATCTCTACCTTCTGATATCGGCAGGGAAGTGAAGTAGCCAAGTTATTAAACTTTTGCTGATTCCAGCGCATGGCCATCAATGTAAGCATGTCAGTACGCCCTACAAAAAAAAAAAAAAAAAAAAAAAAAATCTGTGTTGTACCACATGTCCCTCACTGGCTACAATTTTCTTGTAACACTTTCAGTCTTGTGCAGTGTGTGGTTACCTTACCTGCTTTGGACATGTGCTTCGTGGTCACAGCAATCCTAGAGAGGAAGGCATTACACTGCTCAACCTCCTCCCCAAGTGTCAATCCGGCCCCATGCTGGTAAGCTCCACTCCATTTAACCTATTGAAGAAAATACTTAAAAGCTGCCAACATTCCTTTTGCAGGTGTTTAGGGACAGTCAATGACATTGTAATGTTTTCTTACCTCGCATTTAAAATCATGGGCTTTGGCATGAAACACTGAGAGGAATGGTTTCATGCTCAGAAGGTGCTGGAGCTCCGGGCAGCTTTTTGTCACTTTGTTGAGGTAAGGCTTGCAGGTTATATCCATGGCAAAAAAGCTTATTGGCGTATTTGCCAGCTTGTTCTGCAGGTAGAGGGGATAAGCATATATTTCTCCCCTGAACATGTTGAGAGCAGCGAGAAAAACTCCATGTCGACAGACTGCAAGCTCAAGTCCCTCCTCATCAATTTTACTTGAGGATTTCTGAGACGTTTCCCTTGCAGCTGACCACTCCCCTACACAGACACCTCTTCCAGAGACCTACAAAATGGAAAAAGGTCGTTATAAAAAGTAAGGAATCACCCAAACAATGTCAAGATGTTATTGGTGTTTTTTTTTTTTGAAATATTATAAAACAAGTTTACATGGTTGGTGGTAGAATGAATGTAATCCACAAATCTCTCTACTTCATCATCTTTTGCAATGAAGATGCCATCAAGTAAGGCTTTTTCTTCAGATCTAAATGAAAGAAAGATACACATTGACCTTCAATATGACACAGCCAAGGTTACTTTAACAACACTGCAAATTACACACATTTTGTAAGTACCTTGCTGCATTCTTAAAGCGGTAGTGCTTGCGATTTCCATCCACAGAAACAGCAAGCATGTCTGGGGTGCATGCAGGGCAGACAAAATGCTCCTCCCTGCAGATCTTATCCACCTCAAATCTAACAGCCTCCCACTCCAAAAAACTTTTTCTGAAGCTGTCTGCTGTGATCTTCCCAATCTGTTTCAGAACAATAAAACATGCCAACATAATTCACAGTTAACTAAAGTCAGTAAGGTCAAAGGTGACGCCAAATCCTCCACCATCGAGCCTCCACAGGCAGCTGCTCAGCCCAGTGCATCATTGGAAATCTTTTGGCTCTTTGTATGTCACGGACAGAAAACATCACAACCAAAAAAAATTTACATTTAGTGTACGAATTTCGATTTTTTACAGAGCGGTAGTTTTTACACAAATTTTGAATATTAGATGATGTTCTATCAATGTATCGTGTATAGCTAAATCACAGTGTTTTGATATCATCAACATGCTCCAATTATAATAATCAATGTGTTGATAATGTCACCATAGTCATTCTACAATACACGTTAATACAAGTACTAGTTGTTAGTGATTCCCACCACTAATACTCACACGGCCAAAGCGGAGAGTTCATTGATCAAGCATTCTTAAAAATGCTTGGCATGACAGTCCTGGTGCTTCCATCTTCAACTCTTCATATGAATAAAACACATCTGTAGAGTACACTGTGGAAAAGTGAAGGGTAGCAGGCCAGTAGTCATTACGGACTAAGTCATCCACTCCAGGGCTCCATGTGGCTTTGCATGCCTCGCATTTCATCTCAGGCATACTGAGATCATATCGTCCTGGAAAAATCAAGAACACATTGTATTATGCACAACTCTGACAAATTCATTGGGAACTAGAGGTCCCTCCCGCATGTCCCGACACAAAAGACTGTTGTGATGTTCTTGAATTTCTAAAGAAAAGTAGCTTACATTATAATCACCCATGTAGTACAGTCAGAACCAAGAAACTTAAAATCAGACATCTGGCAGTCTTTCTCAGTTGTCAAATGCATTTTTCGTTATATAATGCAAAACTGTGGTCTTTCACAGGCGGGAGATGCACATACGGTTATCGATGTGGGTGGGAGCGGGACTAAAACAACACATAGCAGAACGGGACTGAATATTGCAGGAATGGGGGGGGGGGTGCAGGACTGAAAATCCTGCCCAGCGCAGACCACTATAGTGAACGTTTGAATAGAAATACATTAGCAGTTTTTTTTTTTTTATTCAAATAGGATAATGGAAAGTGTCAGGAAGCGAGTGGGAGAGCCCTATGGGATGGAATCAGGTTAAAGTCCAACCCAGGTCCCTATGGGCACTTTGCCCAAAATGTGATATGTACACTACAGCCGCTTGATCTGGAATGTCCCCTTAAGTTCATCTTATTCTTACCATTCATTGTAACCACAGCAACAACTTTTCCTGTGTTGACACTCAACGATCCTGGAGAACAACTACATATTTTTTTGGGCATCTCCAATGGCACAATACACACTGAAAGACACATCATATGCAGGGATTAAAGATAGGCATTGTCCTATGTACTAACTCGGAAGTATTCTGTAATTATTTTTTAAAATAAATGATTTGAAAAGCTTTGAAAAGCTTTAAAGATAAAGGTCGTTAAGTGTGTTTCAGAGAAAGTACTCAAAAGATTCCTGAGAGGCCTATTATACTGTAAAGTTATTGAAATAAACTGAGAATGGGACTAGGGCTGCACAATATAGAATTGCGCTTTTTCTGACAGATAAAGCGATTACCATTTCCAATACGATTTTTGAATGTGAATGATTTGATTTAGTTCAATATTCCAAATGTCTCTTTAATTTGTGCCACCTCTGATAGGTAAGCACAGCCAGTGTACAAGACTAACACCCACTGACTGACTGAAGTTCGCCAACCTTTCACGCATTACGCAGACCCACCAACCAGAAGTTGCACAGTCAGGAAGGATGACGTGAATATAAAAGTCAAATGTCACAAATGTACCTATGCATGATTATTTGCAGATTTTACCATTAGGCAGTTGCGTTGGATCACATTGCAATTGTTATTGCATTAATTGTGTAGCTCTAAATGGGACACTCAAAAAAAAGAAAGAAAAAAAAGAAATACAGCTTACCACACAGGGAAAGAGCCCTCTCCACGACACAGGTTGTTGGAGGCAATGGCTGAAAGAATCCAGCTATTGTTGCATCCCTGTTGTGGAATATGTGGTTTCGGTGTATACTGACATCACAATCAGCACAGAAAAATGGTTGTGGTCTGCAGTCATGACAACGGACAGCAGCTGGACTGTTGCCACATTGTTGGCAGATCTGAGTTGTCACATTTTGTTGTGCTACCATGGTATTCACCAGACAGGCTCTTTCTTTCTCCCACCTCTCTGAGAGGAGACTTTTTCGAGTAGACCAGTCTGAAGAGGCTCGTGGTGGTGCTGGTGCCGTTTCCTGATCATCCAAGTCATCACCCTGTGAGTGGTTTAGCTCTTCAAGGAAAGTCTCTGTTAAAATAGTACATCATATTTAAAAAGTATGTAACATGGATGTTGTCGGTTATCCTGTTGCAAAAACATGTAATTTACATTCTAATTATTAGAATCTGTAAACAAAACGAACTAATAGCGACAAAAAAAGAACATACCAACAGTGTCAGGAGGACAGTAGTTTGTTATGTCAACGCTGCTGTCCAACATTCTAGGATGAGAACCAGCCTTACGACTGTAGCTGTGACTAGCTGTAGCAGAAAATAAAACCCAAATCAACCTTTACAGCATTACAATTCCAAAGATTTTGACAAGCTCATTTTATTCCACACAATGATACAAACTTTTATTAGCCCAATTACGTTGTCTATACCACTTTGGTGAGTATGTAATAAAAACTGCATCTCTCATACCAGACACATGATTTATTCATGTATTAAATCCCAAGAGGTAAAACAATCTAAATCTCCATTTTAGATATATGTGAAAAATCACAGGAGTATTCCTTTAAGTAATATAACTGAAAAATAAAACTGACCCGTTTGGTTTCGGGATGACCTTGGTCTGTCATAGACAACATTTCCATCACTGTCTCTCTTCAACCACCTGACAGGTTGATGGCTGGTGGATGGTGCTGCATCCTGTTCTCCCGACATCTTATTAATGAAATCATCCAAGGTCTGGAGTTCATAATTTAATTCAGAATGCTCAACAAGCTCATCAAGCTCATTAAGGACCTGTTAGAAATTGGAATGGTCACTCATGACGAACAAGGACAAACAAAACAACACTAAAGGGATAGGGGGAAGAGCAAATGAGCAAGAACAACAGAGAACTAGACGGACTAACAACAATTAAATAGACAAACATGGCTCTTAAAAGTGCCTTTGTTTTTGCTTTGTAATGAAACTGAAGTTTTAAAATAAATGATGAAGGAACAAGGGGACCTGTTGAGAAAAGGGAAAGATAATACATTCAGATTTGAAGATCATGCTACATACAAATACATATATACTGAAAAACTGAAAGGTTTAAGAACTTGAGAAAATGTTGGTCAAGTTTGCCCATGGTTTGGGATGTGGTGGGGAGGTCTGTGGGTGCTTATAGTATTAGGCCAGAATACTGTAGGGCTGGGTGTTGCCTGAAAACTCACAATACAATAGCTCAAAAGGGATGGACTGATCTTTACAATCATGGCTGATATTGATACCAACCATTCAAAATGCCATTTTGGCTGATAATCAGTGCCATTTTTTTATATGTTTTATAAGTTATTAATTCTACTTGTGTACTAACAAGGAAAAATATTTCTTTAACTGGTTTATTTCCTTTTCCCTGTGATCATTTTAATGTGTATAAATGGGCACAAAACACTGGGCAAAGAAAGAGCAACGACATACAACCACAAGAAGAATCCCACACAGAAATACATTATAGCTGCTGTAACACTTACGTTATGTCTCATTATGAAAATCTTACATTCCCTTATGATTGTACCTTACATGAATATATGCGACAAAAAATTAACTTGAATTCAATTAGCTAACTTTGCTAGCCTGCACATTTGGTACAGAAAGCCATTTTTTTTTAGAATGTTTTCCATTATTTATCGTCATAAGACATGGCCACCTTAAAAAATGTAAAGTTCACAACACAACTTCTTGTCCTGATTCAATAGTTTTGGTGTAAATGTAAGAATAGTATCAATCTTTATTAATTAAGCCTTCTAACATTACTTTACTTACCGAGTGGAAAATCGCAATGGACCTTGGGATCGCCCATACGGTGACGTCAGCGTTATTAATTTAGAGGATTTAATAATAATAATAATAATAATAATAATAATAATAATAATAATAATAAAAAAGATTAATTGAACACAATCGTAGCATTTATATGTATTTATTAAAATCAACAAACCTCCGTTAAAAATACGTTATCCAGCATGCTATAGTTCAAGCGGTGTCCTACCTATGATAAGAAAACGCTTAAACTGCTTACTTGCACGCGCCTTGGAGCGTTGTTAAACTCACCTTTTAATGCTGTTTTACCTGCAGTCGAGCGTTGCTTTGATCAAACTCACCTCTGAATGCCGTTTTCCCCGCAGGTGAGCGTTGTTAAACTCACCGCTGATGAACGCGCTAAACTTTTGCGGGCGCTTTGATATCAGATTGCGAGGCTTTTTAAACATCAAAAAAACAGTTGGAGGGCCAGACAAAATTATCTGGGGGATGCCATTTGACTCACCTTGGCATAGATCATTTTTTGTAACCTATTCCTTTTTATTTTTATTTATTGTAGTCTAGATCCATACGAGGCAGACAATGGGTTGTGGTGTGCTGAAACAAGACGTCAAATTTCAACGCTGTTTAGTTCCATAGAAGTCTATCGGACTACCCCCCACGTTGAAAAAAGACGTCAAAGGTATACCCAGTGCATCAAAAAAGTGACGCCAGATCCCTTGACCATGCATCAGACATTTGACGAGTAGGGAGTGAGACTGTGTTGGTGCTGGTGGTAGTGATGATGGGATCCGTTGGAGTAGAGTTCAAGACGCTGGAGGTAGTGGACACACACACACGC
This sequence comes from Carassius auratus, assembly GCF_003368295.1. NCBI lineage: Eukaryota > Metazoa > Chordata > Actinopteri > Cypriniformes > Cyprinidae > Carassius > Carassius auratus. Next base: position 31,144 of record NW_020527679.1, read on the forward strand.
ACACGATGGAGACTTGGAGACACTGGAGATCACTGGAGAGAGGTAAGTAGAGAGATTGTTAGTATTTAGAGTAAGCATGCAGGTTAGACCTCGTTGCAAACGAGACCAGACGCTGACTGGGTGCGTGTGTGTGGTATTTATGTGGACTGGTGATTGCAGCTGGATGACAAGCAGGTGGGAGTGATTAGTACTCAGGTGAGGGAGTGCGCTGTGATTGGTTGGTGATGGAACCTGGCATGTCTGTTACAGTATCCCCCTCCCCACAGCCTGTTCCTGAGGGTCGAGGACCCCGACGACGTGGTGGACGTCCTCTTCCTCGTGGAGCCGGTCTTTCGGGGTGATTGGAGTGGAAGGCGTCTTGTAGGTCATTGCGTTGGCCCTTGAGCATTCCATGAGCATTTCTCTGGACCATATACTTCCCAGTCCACTAGATACTCAAGTTGTCCACCACGCCGCCAAGATTCCAGGGTGTCATGAACCTCGTAGGCAGCTCTGTCATCAAGGAGGAGAGGAAGGGGGGCTTCGGCTACGCCAGGCTCTGTGGAGGGAGAAACAGAAGGATGGTAAGATTTGAGGAGTGAGACATGGAAAGTGGGGTGAATCCGGTACTCAGGTGGCAGGTGGAGCTTGAAACAGGGTTTCTGCAGGGTTTAATCAGTCAAATTTAAGACTTTTTAAGACCTTTTCATGATTATTAGGATTTGAATTTATGACCTACACGAATTATGATAAATAACAGTCATTAAAATTCCTTTCAAAAGTATTTTTTTTATTATTGACTTTCATTGAAAGTAACAAGTTTTATTATTTGAAGAGTTATTCTATTATGTCTTAAGATTAAGAAACAGAAGCCTTCGCCTTCTTTTTCTTGAGTATGAAGAACACAGAAACACTTAACAATTGTAACATTGTAAAGTAACATTGTAAATTAACAATTATTTTATGGCATTACTTTCCAAAATAACAAGTGTTATTGGTGTTTGGTCACAGTATTCAACACCCACAGCCAGGATCGTAGCTGGGGTTTGCGGGGCGCCACTGAAGGTTGTACCAGTGGGCCCTGTTTGAATTTTTTTAATTTGTATGTTCATTAATTTTTATTTATTTTTGCTATTTACACAATGTTTATGTTTTGTTTTTTTTCAAGTTTGTAGGTGTCCAGGTACAGAAACCGAATAATTAAATGTAAAATAGCATATTTTGTATTTTGTATAGCATGGATAGTATTCAAGTTCAAGTTCAAGTTCAAGTTCAATTTATTTGTATAGCGCATTTACAACAGCCTCCTGGCTGACCAAAGTGCTTTACATAAGAGCAAGAATATTACACATACATAAAAAAAAAATTAAAAAAAAATAAATAAATAAAAAATAAAATATACCAGACAAAAATTTAAAACCACCCATTTCAAAATGTAGACAGTAAACACAGTAGTCAGTACACTAAGGAAAATAAAAAAGTTTTTAGCAAGGATTTAAAAATAGACAAGGAAGGGGCCAGTCTGATCTCTAAAGGCAGGGTATTCCAGAGTCGTGGCCCAGCCACTGCAAATGCACGCTCCCCTCTACGCTTTAGCCTAACACGAGGGACCACCAACAGAGCCTGGTCACAGGAACGTAGGTTTCTTGATGGAGTATAAGGATGAAGAAGTTCAGATAAATAGACAGGAGCTTTGTTATGAAGGGATTTATAAATGAAGAGGAGAATTTTAAAGTCTATTCTCTGAGAAATTGGCAACCAGTGAAGGGATCTGAGAATTGGGGTTATGTGTTCATGTTTACGACAGTTTAAAAGAAGTCTGGCTGCAGCATTTTGGACTAGCTGAAGTCGTGCAATTTGAGATTTAGATATACCGCAATATAAAGAATTGCAGTAATCTAGACGCGATGTAACAAATGCATGAACAGCCATTTCTAGAGTTTTTGGAGTGAGAAAGTTTTTAATTTTAGACAGTAAACGAAGCTGATAGAAACTGGATCCAATAACAGAAGAGATATGTCTATCAAATTTTAAGTGTTGGTCAATAGTAATACCTAGGTTCTTCACCCGTGAGGATCTAAAAACGGATAAACTATCTAGCTCAGGGCTTATACACTGAGAGTTGTCATTAGGACCGAAAATAATTACCTCGGTCTTGGCCTCGTTTAAGAAGAGGAAATTTTGGGCTAGCCATAATTTCACCTCCTCTAAACATTGGAGAAGAGAAGCGATCGCAGTGGAGTTGTTTTTCTTAACTGGAAGATAGATTTGAGTGTCATCTGCATAGAAATGAAAAGACACACCATGTTTTCTTAGGATAGAACCCAGAGGCAGCATGTACAGAGAGAATAGAGAGGGAGCTAAAATAGAGCCTTGTGGAAGGCCACAGGTCAGAGGAGCAGGGGAAGAGAAAAAATTTCCCAGTTTCACTAAAAACCTTCTGTCAGATAGGTATGACTGAAACCATTTCAGAGCATTTGCTTTTAGACCTACCCAAAACTCTAATCTAGATAATAGTATGGAGTGGTCTATGGTATCAAAAGCGGCTGATAAATCTAAAAGAATAAGAACCACAGAGTCCCCGGAATCAGTGGAGAGGTAGATATCATTTAACACCCTCAAAAGGGCGGACTCAGTGCTGTGAGCAGATTTAAAACCAGATTGAAAAACCTCATAAATAGAATTACTGGTCAAAAAGTGTTGAAGTTGATTCAGCACAATTTTCTCTAAAACTTTTGAAATAAAAGGCAAAACAGAAATTGGACGAAAATTTTTTAGAACAGTGTGGTCCAGTGAAGGCTTCTTGAGAAGAGGAGTGACTGTAGCAACTATTCAATGTAAAAATTAAATATACAATCAAACCAAAATTTATTCAGACACCTTTCTAGTCTTACTTGATCTTAGTGCTGCGTTCGACACCATAGATCATGACATACTCATAGATCGATTACAAAACTATACAGGTATTCAAGGTCAGGCTCTAAGATGGTTTAGATCCTACCTGTCCGATCGCTACCATTTTGTTTACTTAAATGGGGAGTCATCTCATTTATCATCAGTAAAATATGGAGTGCCACAAGGATCCGTCCTAGGTCCCCTTCTATTTTCAATATACATGTTGCCCCTTGGTAATATTATTAGAAAATACGGAATTAGCTTCCACTGTTATGCTGATGATACTCAGCTATATATCTCAACGAGACCAGATGAAACTTCCCAATTATCTAAGCTAACAGAGTGTGTTAAAAATGTAAAAGATTGGATGACAAATAATTTTCTCCAATTAAATTCGGATAAGACAGAGATACTAATTATTGGACCAAAAAACACTACACAGAATCTTGTAGATTACAATATGCAACTAGACGGATGTACTGTTACTTCCTCTACAGTCACAAATCTGGGTGTTATATTAGACAGCAATTTGTCTTTTGAAAATCATATTTCCAATGTTACAAAAACTGCATTCTTCCATCTTAGAAACATTGCCAAGCTACGAAACATGTTATCTGTTTCTGATGCAGAAAAGCTAGTTCATGCATTCATGACCTCTAGACTGGACTATTGTAATGCACTTCTAGGTGGTTGTCCTGCTTCGTCAATAAACAAGCTACAGGTAGTCCAAAATGCAGCAGCTAGAGTCCTTACGAGGTCAAGAAAATATGATCATATTACCCCAATTTTACAGTCTCTGCACTGGCTACCTATTAAGTTCCGTATCAGATACAAATTATCATTACTTACCTATAAGGCCCTAAATGGTTTAGCTCCAGCGTACCTAACTAGCCTTCTACCACGTTACAACCCATCACGCACCCTAAGGTAAAAAAACGCTGGACTTTTGGTCGTTCCTAGGATAGCAAAATCCACTAAAGGAGGTAGAGCTTTCTCACATTTGGCTCCCAAACTCTGGAATAGCCTTCCTGATAATGTTCGGGGTTCAGACACACTCTCTCGGTTTAAATCTAGATTAAAAACACATCTCTTTAGCCAAGCATTCGAATAATGTATCTTTTTAATTGTGAGTGTAGTTGCATCTGATCAAAGGTGCATTTTTATTCATTAGCTTGGGTTAAACTAATTTTACTTTGTTGGACCAGCAGCTATGCTAATGATGTCTGTATTTTGTTTCGATGTTTCGCCCCGGGATTTACATCCCGTGGTAACTAGGATTTACACAAGCTCCAGTCTGGATCCAGAACACCTGAGAAGAGATGATGCTGACCCTCAGAGGACCTCAGATGATGCTAACCCTGAATCAACAAACAGAACTAACAATTATTGCTAAATGTGTGACTGAATCATATAATAACTTAATTAATAATATTGATAGTTCATCGTCTAGCTGACTACGTCTTGTATTATTATTATTTTTTCTAAAATCCTGTCAAATGTGCACAAACTACTAGCTACTACTAAATATTGTAGAAACATAATTTTCTGTAAAGTTGCTTTGTAACGATTTGTTTTGTAAAAAGCGCTATACAAATAAACTTGAATTGAATTGAACATTTTTTCACATTATTGCAGTTTATTTGCTATTGCTTCTAAAATGGTTATAAAATATGACAATAATTTAGAGTTAAACTGTGTCAGAACAAATTCGTCTTGATAATGTCATAACTTTGACAGAAATGTATACGTAATGGATTACAATCAACCAAAACTACAGAACTGTTATTATGAAAATATTTACACAACTATCAATACTTTGTTGACCAATTACCATGCAATGTTTAGTTTTGTTCAGACTGTGGTGTGAAAAGATTGCATTAGCAATTCAGAAAAAAAATGCATGGTGCTTTATAAGGTGCTTAATAATTTTTGTTCCCAATTTTATATATAGATAGATAGATAGATAGATAAAACATTTATATCTATCTATTTCACTAGTAGTTCACTGTTTGAAGATTATTTGGGTATAATATGTCACAGTTTGCTTATACTCACTTACATAAATGTATTAGTGTCCTGTACCTACTACTAAAATATGTATATCAAAAATTATATCTGGAGTCTGGATAATTTTTGGTTTGACTGTGCATAAATTCTTGTTAAAACTACAAAGTAATGCAGTCAAGGGGAGTGAGTGATTTTTCTTAATTTTCTTGGATTAACATTACAGCAGCTAGTAGCTAAATTAGGCGCGGTCACTTTAAGAGATGATGAACGGATCTTTTTCCTCAACTGTTTACTTTCACTTAAGAAACAACTGACAAATAACTGAAAAAAAAGTTTTTTCGAGCATACATTCCAAGGCGGGTATTTTGACATATTTTGTTTGTATTTGTCGGCACAAGAGCAAAAATAAGCAAATTCGGTGTACAACCGTTTTGAGACGCCTTTCTCAGCATGAGCCCTGAACACCATGGTACGGAATTGGGCTCTTTCACATCCTTTTGTTTTTTTCAAAACTGCCCTTAGTATTTGTTTCGTCATTGGCGGCTCCAGACAATTTTGATTGGGGGGGGCAATGGGGGGTCCTGGTCATTTCAAGGGGGGTCTCATGAAAACCAACAAAAAATACAGTGGACACGGCTAATAACAGCATATTACTGCTACTAAACAACAAAAAACAACACAGCATATCAACTACTTTGTTTTTAATTAATCAATTGCAGTTTGCAAACAATATGCTCAAACTTTAAAGGGTTGGCGCTTTAAATGGTCTGTGTCACCAATACGCATTAATCCACAAGTGACTTAAGCGGTTAACTTTTTTTAATGTGGCTGACAGTCCTTCTGAACAGGGCCGTGCAGAGACCTTTGGAGGGGCAGGTGGTCAAAGTATAAAAGGGGCAAATGGAACAAGGCTTTAAATGGCGCTGCTCAAAATATCAATACAGCAATATATTTTACAAATGCTTTAATGCAGTTTTGAAAAAGAAACACTAGAGAAGACAATTTTAAGCTTAAAATAATAATAGCTCTGGTATTAGAAACTGAAATGTCTTAAATTGTCCCTACCTGATGGCTTTTTCTTCTCTGTTCTACAGAATAATTAAGAACAGCTGTTATAGTAAAAACTATAGAAAACACTGCCTCTATTTTCCTCTTTCTCACCAGCCTCTGTCTCCTGGCTTGCCTTTCCCTGCTCTCTTTCTGTCACTTGTGCCTCTGCATTTCCCTCTTTTTCTTCCTCTATCTCCATCTACTCATTTGATCTATTACTTTCCACTCTCTGTCCATCTAGGAACAAGGCTCAATTTACTATTTCAGCATTAATCTATTATTTTAACCATCACTATTACTCTTGCACCTAATTAATAAGTCCACCTTAAATATTGATTCAAAACATTAAAAAAATGATATACTGGAATATAGTGATTCATATTTTTATTACTGTTGTAGTTGTTGTCTAAAATCGAACACCTTTGCAATGTAAACAAATGACAGGCTAGATTTGTTATTCATATCCTTCACACTGCACTTTGATGTCAGGTATATTATGCTTTTTTTCTCTTTTTTTTTACATTGATATTTTTACATTTATTTCCAGTGAGATATTATTGAGTTTACAGGCTAAAGTGGTCTTGCTGTGGTAAACACTGTTGCTATTGTAGAAAAAAATATATATTTGCGTCACATTTAAAATATAATTATATATATGTTTTTATTTTTATAATGATAATACAGAGAATGAGAAAATCTGAATAAGCCTTACCAGTGTTGTGATAATTATTTTTTAGGCACTCTATGTGTTAAAAAAATAAATAAGTACTGTAATATAATAATAGTTTAGTCATAAAAAAAAAAAAAAAAAAATTACCTTAAAAAAGACCAGACCCTCCGATGCCTGTGAAACTTTTCTCCCTCAAACAGCACGCTAGTGTTACTTCTACACTACAGGCTACACACAGCAATATAAACAACATATCTGCATGTGCTCACATCACATCGTTCTTGTAAAATAATAATAAGTAAATAAACATCAGAATCACTTCGCTGAGAATGAAACACCACTTACCAGCTGCCACGGTGTTGAAAATGTCCTTTAGCAATTAAAAAATGCTCGTGAGGAATCGTCCAGGTCGGATGAGGTCATGAGATCATCATGTTGGTCATTTTATTTATGGCTAAATTGTTACTAATAAATTGTACTAATATTATGATTGGACGTGGGCAGGCATTCATAAAAGGGAATGTTATCACACAAAAAAATCGAGGAAATTTTGCTTTGACAAAAGGGCATTTAAGGGGCAAAGGAGCAGGTGCTCAAGTGAACCGGTTCTTTCGGACAATTTGATCAAATAAAACCAGTTGAAAAAAAAAAAAAATGATTCACCGGTTCTTTTGCGCTCGACAATGTCATTCGCGATGACTGCCCTTCATTCAAGTCTTCGGTTTACCAGCGCTCATAACACTAGCACAGAATCAGTTCAGAATAAATCACCAAAAGAATCAGTTCGGTTCAGACGAGCTGTGAGTCAGTCTGCTTCACGCTGAATCACACATGTGCAGTATCATCTGCTCCTCTGTTCTCGAATCTGACACGTCCGACAGAAACGGTAACCGTCTGACGCTCCAAGGGGGCCGACCGACTGGAACCAAGTGCGACACGCATTTGTTCCGCCTGTCACATCAGGTCGAATTATTGTGATACGTCGTGCTGCATTGTAGCCTATCGAAGGCGCCACGACTGATCAAATGCGCAGTTGTTTGGTGTGATTTTACAGTTCCAAATTTAGGGGGGACAAGCTTGGTGACACGGGGGCACTTGCCCTCCGTGATGCAGCAAATGAAAATAGGCGATTAATCCTTTAAAATTCTTTAAAAACGTTCCAGCGACGTAACTTTGTGATTCCCATATCCGTCGTGGCGACGTTATAGTGGAACGTCGCTGGAACGTGATGAGTACGTCCCAGTGTACTAAAACGTGTACACTATTTATACATCAAGAGAACGAATTAGTAAATTGTGCATACGGTTTAGCAAATCAATGAAATGTAAAAGTAATCGTGCACGTTTTAGTACATCGAGGGAACAAATTAGTAAATCATGGACATGATTTTTTTCTTTTTCTTGCATGTCATGATCAGGGCTCTGTGCTCACTATCAGAGGATAAACCTAAACAATAAAGCAATTACCAAAGAACCATAATTCTTGAGCTTCTCCGAAAAAAAAAAAACATTGAAAGATATGAAAAATGAACAATATAGAGATTTCTAGCATCTCTCCTGTATTATTTGTCCCAACCGAAAAAACAAAAGTTTTTAAGAAAATGAGCATACTGACTTTCTCAGAAGAATCTGTGATCTCTGATTATTGACTGTGGAGAAGACTCTTTCAGACAGTGCTGAGGAGGCAGAGTCAGGTGCAGGACAGCTAATAGAGAAGAGGAAGAGTGTGTTTCTTACCCCAGCAGCAGAAGACAGGCTCTTCTGAGGGAAGGACAGGAGGATTGATGCAGTGTTTTGCTGTAATAACAAGGCTTCTTCTCAGCACCTGATCTTCTTCAGAAAAGAGTTCCTCTAGTGTAGAGTCAGACACTCAGATTTCTTGCAAACTGGAATCTTTTAATAACATTTAGCATATTATTGTAGTCATGTTCATTGTTTTTATTATAACACATCGCAAGTTTGAGAAAATTGTTAACCATTTCAGGCTCAAATTAAGTTTTAGTAACTTAGTAACTTTAGTAACCTTTAGTAAAGTTTTTAGTAATAAGGTTTTTAGTTACTTTAGTTACTGTTGCTGATTTGCTGATCGGAAAACATTGCTGATTATCACAAATCAGTGCATTTACATGCACCTAATCACATTATTGCCGCTATGATCAAAGTGTACATCTGCTCATGACGTACATGAATGATGTGAATCACATCAGCAGTTATCTTACTACGGTTGTTAGTTCCTCTGAACTCTATTGGTAACGAAGGAACTTGTGACCACAGTTGGTTTTAGGGAAACGCACCCCATATTAGAAATGATGGGGAAGAAAACTTAGCATTTCTGGAAAGTTGAATTTTTTCTTCAAGATTATTTTATAAAACACAAAGTTCAAAACATTGAAAAAAAGGTAATCTTTTGTAAAATTACAAAAGTCTTCTCTACCACTGGTATTCAATTTTATGCATTCTTGCTATTAGCCCCCCCCCCCCCCCCCCAAAAAAAATGTAACTGTAGTGTAGACAAATTTTGGGCAGCACAACTGTTTTCAACACTGATAATAATCAGAAAAATTTATTGAGCAGTAAATCATCGATCATCTATGTGACACTGAAGACTGGAGTAATTAATGCTGAAAATATAGCTGTGCATTATAGAAATAAATTAAACTTTTAAAATATATTTAAAACTTTTGACCAGCTGTGTACATTGCCACATTTAAATGAAAACTCAACTTGTAATAAACAATGCACACATTCTCAAAGAACTTACATTCTGGTGATTACTTCCTTCCCGCACTGCTGTCAGTTCCCTTCAGTCGTTCCCAGACCTCCTTGTTTTTAATCTTTCCCTCAAATCTACAGAAATAAACATCATTTTATAGACAATTTGGATAAGTCACGAATTGCAATAGTTATATTGGCAGAATTTAATTGGAATTGGCAGATTAGCATATCATCCCAGCCCTAGTTACTACAGTCAAAACAATGAAACTCTCTTCAAGAGCACACAATAACTGAGATTTAAAACAGAAAAGGCTCAAAATATTGCACACATATAATACACAACAATATCTCTTCCTTTGGTGTTTTGAACATTTCTATAAGTAATGCTACACGCTGTGACTCTGTGTTGCTTCAAGTGCATCATTCTGCACACTGGTTGTGTTTACGCGCTGCACGCTGTATAGGAGCCATACCCTTTTGTATTATAATACATTAGCACAATGAAAGATTCTTGTTCTGTCCCATCTACCACATGTTGCTGCCTTCATTACTGTGCTATACATTTAAAAGAAATGTATTTTACACAAACACATACATTATATACACACCTTCTCATTCAAAGAGTTTTCTTTATTTTCATGACTATGAAAATTGTAGATTCACACTGAAGGCATCAAAACTATGAATTAACACATGTGGAATTATATATGGAATTATATACATAACAAAAAAGTGTGAAACAACTGAAAATATGTCATATTCTAGGTTCTTCAAAGTAGCCACCTTTTGCTTTGATTACTGCTTTGCACACTCTTGGCATTCTCTTGATGAGCTTCAAGAGGTAGTCACCTGAAATGGCCTTCCAACAGTCTTGAAGAAGTTCCCCGAGAGATTCTTAGCACTTGTTGGCCCTTTGGCCTTATGTCTGCGATCCAGCTCACCCCTAAACCATCTCGATTGGGTTCAGGTCCGGTGACCTTGGAGGCCAGGTCATCTGGCGCAGCACCCCATCACTCTCCTTCTTGGTCAAAGAGCCCTTGATGCCTTCAGTGTGACTCTACAATTTTCATAGTCATGAACATAAAGAAAACTCTTTGAATGAGAAGGTGTGTCCAAACTTTTGGTCTGTACTGTATATATATATATATATATATATATATATATATATATCGATTCTATCGATTCTAATCGATTATTTGATCGTTAATTTAAATGACGATCGATCATGGAAATGATTGAAAATTGACATCCCTACACAGAAGTATAGAAAATTCTACATTGATTTAAAAAAAAAAAAAATGCAAAAAACGACATTGATATCGGATCGGAATTACTGTCTCTTCTCATAGTTGCAGCCAATCACATTAGTTTTCTGGTATTGCATGCACTCGATTGGCTTGCGTCTGCGCTAAGGTATTTGCATAAGATGTTCTGACTGGAGGACGGCTGCATTGGCGCTTGAAAAGTCTTCAACTTCTATTTAGAATTAATTTCTAGAATTAATTTCACCATGCTTGACATCACTTCATTTAAAAGTAAACGAGAGGCGTTGACACCCCGTGTGATGGGGCGTTATATGTCTGGATACCGCTGCACAAATCTTTCAACCACGAGAAATGTAGTTCCAGCTCGGCCTTACATCCAGGACAGCAGAATGGTCAGAATGACCTGAAACACATAACCAACTGAAATCAATTTAAAAGTATTTAGTCTTGCCTGAGTGATGCTGAAACAACCAGGTTTAGTTTTTCACCCAGGAGAAACTGCTTCCTGTGGAACAGTCTCCATGAAGAAGGATCTCTTGATCCTGGATCCTTGCTGCAATCCACTCGGAGATGATTTGGATTAGGGCTGCACGATATTGGGAAAAAATGACATTGCGATATTTTATTTTTCTGCAATATATATTGCGATATTTTTTCTTACAAACAAATGGGGTGAGCACACTTACATTCTCATTTTAAATTATTTAAACATCGACACCATCGTGTCAATTGATTAATATGCGCGAGGGAGAGAGAGCAAGACATAGCTCGTGTTGTTTGAAAACGGCTCGCTCTCTCTCGGTCTCTCTCTCTCTCTCTCTCTCAATTCAATTCATATTGCTTTATTGGCATGACAGATGTCACGGGGTGACTTTGTAAGGGCGGAACGAAAAAAAACGATGGAGATTGGTTCCGCCCGGACCGTAATCCTCAAACACCGGATACTTCCGGGAAATCCGGGAAAAGAAATCAGGGGTTTATCGCTCGCAGGTGGTTAGATGAGCGGCGCGATCGCGGATTGGGCAGTATGAAGAGCAGGAGGAGGATAAAGAGGGCCTCAGAAACTGCAGAGGGAGGTCTTTTATTCCAGCCGTTTCGGCGAGTGAGTCGGAGTGTTTGGGCGAGGGCAGCAGGAAGAAGGCGGAGGATATTGTTGGCTGGGCGAAGACGGAGACAAGGATTCGGCAGAAACAGAAACTGGGCTGAGTATATTGGGATGTCTACTTAACTGTGAAATACTTTATGGATATGTGTAACAAACTTTGAGTGGTTGGAAACAGGAAGACTCACTGGAAGTACCGCCGAAGGAGGCCCTTTCGACGGGTTATGTGACAGCTGGAGGAGTATCCAAGAGCTGGGAAGCAGAGGGGAAAAGAGGCCTCGTGTTAATAACGGTGTGAGTACCCTAAACCATCGTACAGCAACAATATCCTTTGGAGTGAACTATCTGTGAGCCTTCTTGTGAGTTTGTGGCATAGTGATTGTGCGGCCCCACTGTGGAGGAGGATTGTGGGTGAGCCGGGACCAGTGAGCGAGAGCAAAGATTTGGGGTGTCGTGGCGGTGACGCTTTAAAGGAATATTCGTTGCATCATTCCTCTACGATTTCCAGGACGAGTCTTGAGTCAGATGGGGTTGTGACCCTAAATTCACCAAGAGTGTGTGGAGTGCAGTGGGTGAGTCTCTGTCCGTTGCTGTGAGTGTATGCACTGGAAAATTGCAGTGTGGTGCTGTATTTGTGTCGTCAACAACCACCTTTCAGGCCTGACGAAACCCTGTAAAAGAAGAGAGTACTGAGGCGGGCGAAGAAAACATCTCAAATTATATGCCGTCGATGACACCTTACCTTTCTTCTCTACGTGGCAGTGGTGAGAAACAATTCCAAGTAAAAACAGTGTGGATTGTAGTGGAAGTACTATCGTTGAGGAGTTGGTTGCTGTAGGAGGAAATTAGCTGTGTGTGTGTGTATATTCTGCTGTGGAGTTCTTTAAAGGTTCGCCCCCGTCTAGACCTGTTGCCCTGTTGGTTGGGAGAAAGAGGAGGAAAGCGTTTGACTCCCCAGTGTAACACGCCCCGGAGGAAACGACTTGCCTGTGTGTGTGATACCAGCGGAGGCCGTGTTCAGCCCGGCGCAGCAGCAGCTGCTTATTCAGAAGCCCCAGTTACTTGATGTACTTACCTTATGCCCGAAGCTAAAGCTAGCATATTGTGTTGTACACCCGCCTGTATGCCCAAGTGAAGCCCCAGTTACCTTGATGTACTTACCTTATGCCCGAAGCTAAAGCTAGCATATTGTGTTGTACACCCGCCCGTATGCCCAAGTGAAGCCCCAGTTACCTTTGATGTACTTACCTTATGCCCAAAGCTAAAGCCAGCATATTGTGTTGTACACCCGCCTGTATGCCCAAGTGAAGCCCCAGTTACCTTTGATGTACTTACCCTATGCTCAAAGCTAAAGCCAGCATATTGTGTTGTATACCCGCCTGTATGCCCAAGTGAAGTCTATATTACCTTATATATATTATATCTACCTGTATGTTCTTGTGCAAAACTAGTGGGGCCCTTTGAAGCATCTACCCACACCTTGACCCGCCACTCAGGATACAGAAACCGTGGAGCTTCCCCGTACGCTTCCCAGTACGGTGTCAGCCGGATCCCGTCAGCCATTGTACGCTCCACTTTCATCGGGACGTCCGGGAGTCCAAATCCGCTGGGCCAACTCAGAGTTTTCGCGAGTAGCATCAGGTATCCACCGCGCATTCAAATTTCAAATACTGACCACTTGTGTTTGTCACGTCCAGGAAAGGAGGGGGGCCCTGGACAGTCGCCCTGTAAGCCAGAACAAGGGACACTGGTGAATAAGCTGATTGTTGATATAGCCCAAAGGAAAAATGAGTGAAGGGCTCACCTGAGATCTTCCGTGACGGAGCTTAAGAGACCCGAGACTGTTATTCCCCAAATCGGAGAATTGGATTTTAGCTTCCCTTCCCCCTTTCACAATAACCTTTTTTTTTATTAGTTTAATAAAGTGCTTTTAATATTTAATTACTGGTTTTCTTGTGTGTCTGGTCATTGGGGTGTTCTTGGGACCTCCTCGAGGTGGAAACAAGGAAGGGGCATGACTCAAGACACCTGTGGTCCGCTCCGACCTGTGACACATACAAAGGTACATATTGCCAAAGCATTGTACATATCAGAATAGAAACAAACAAAACAAAAATACATATATATATATTCATAAGAGAAGAAAAAAATTACATGCAAAATAAATCCATATACATTTCTATAAACATTGATGGTACTTCTAATGTACTCTCTCTCTGTCTCTCTCGCGCGCTCTCTCTCTCTAGCAGCAGTGCGCCAGCCCAGCGTCGCGTCAGGCACGGTTCTGGTGTGTAAAGACACAGAAAACGCGAGGAAGCCACCACGCTTCTGGGACGCTTCAGACACGCGACGCTCATGCCATGCAGCCAGTGTGTCACCGGCCTCTGTCTCTCTCGCGCACTCTCTCTCTCTCTCTCTCTCTCTCTCTCTCTCTCTCTCTCGCGCGCGCGATCCCTCTCTCTCTCTCTCGCGCGCGATCCCTCTCTCTCTCTCTGCCATGTTAAACTTGCATGTGGTTTTAAGTCCTGTCAATGATAAACTTTCACTCTATGATGGTTTAGCTGTGCAATTAATCTGCGAATCACATTCGTCAAGGGCCGGGGAGCAGCTGGCCCATACAGTTAATGAATAACGGATCAACTACGACAGCCTACATCGCACATCCTGCGATGTGACTATTGTGGATTCGTACACTCTTAAAAAAAAGGGTTCCTCAAGGTTCTATATTGAACCCTTGGGTTCCGTACTTGGCCAATAGAACCTTTTACCAAAAAAATGGTTCTATTTAGAACCCTTGCATGCAAAGAACCCTTTTTTTTATTAAAATGGTTCTATTATTCATGTTTTATGACTGAAGTGTAAACTAAAGATTACACTATAATTATCCTTACTCAACACATTCACAAAGCATTTTGAGTCAAGACCCATGAGAATGACTGCTGTAGTCAAAAAGATTAATATCTACTCAATGTATGATTTGAGCTGTACATTAGCATGAAAATTATATTACTTTACATTATAGTTTACCTTTTTGACGAATCAATTTGTGAAGAAAAACAAACTAACCAGGAGTTTTCTTTATTTTGTTTACCATATTGTGATTGTTTTAATCTACCTAAGGGAACATTAAAAAACAAATAATCATAAAAAGACCCCTCCCCGGTGGCATATATACGTTGCGTCATCCTTGAATTCCTATTGGTGGATGGGCGAAGATGAATCGCGAGAGGAGTCGAGGCAAGTGACAGTTAATTTTTCAAACTGAGGAGTCCGCCATTTCTGCTCGTTCATACACTAAGGTAAGTTAAGTTTTTACATTTTTGAAATGATTTTACCGAAATATTTTGTATTACAGTTAATATTTATATTTGTTAGAATAGCCCTTGTGTTAAACACTGATACTAGAAGCAAATTTGACCTCAAAAACACTGGCGTGAAGCACTGAAGGGCTTCGTCAGCCATCGGTTCTAGCCCTGTTAAATTAATTTTGCTCCGGTTTTTAATTTAATTAAGATACAGTCTTCCTTTATTTCCTTGTTAATGTTAATGGAATTGTTAACTACAGTAAGATAGCTGTGTTATAAGGAGACGAGCTTCGAGTCAGAAGCGTGAATTTTACCGTTCATTTCAATGAAGCGAGCGCTCGTTGTTCAAATAAACGGCTCCGATTCAAATAAAAGTCAGCCGGGTGGAAGACGGAGGTGAATGATTATGTGAAAGTGTGTCGCAGTTTCACATATAGGCCTACTCATTTTGCGGTGAGTATTTTCCCCAGGCCTATGTTAACAGGTGTAACGTTAGAAGTTCTTAACTTTGGCCCGCAAGATACTTTCGTGCCTTTTTTTAACTCCAACCCAGACCAAACGAGGATCTTGATTAGCTTGTTCAGGTGTGTTTTATCAGGGTTGGAGCTAAACTCAGCAGAAAAGTGGACACTGCTACAGTTCAAAACTTCCGGCCGGTCTGTCGCTATTAAAACTGTTTAAAGACACAGGTGCAGTGCAGCGGTTTTTTTGTTTACTGTGACGCATGCGCTGGATTAAAGTGATGATAGCACAAGGTTACATTTTAGTAATCAAATATTCTAAAGCCAAAAATGTTACGTGTGTGTTTACGTTAGGTGTGTTTAATGCATAGTTGGTTTACGAAGTGTTATTTATGCTTTGTTTTTTTTTTTTAATCCCCAGATAACCATGGTTGATAAATGGTCAGTAGATGACACGTGCCACTGGCTTGAAACTATAAACCTCATTGATGCAAAATAAAGTTTCAGAGGTAACGTTACAGATGAAAATGTATAAATGTTCATTTTGTGATGTTGTGAAGTTTCAACTCACAAAGTTTCTAACTCACCTGCAAGTGCAACATAACCACCAAGCAGATTTTAGATTTACCTGTGACATTGAGGGATGTTTTAGAAGATATAAAACTGTTGCAAGTTACAGAAACCATATCTATCGAAAGCACAGACAAGTTTTGCATCATCCCCTATTTGAAAAGGCTACTTTATTTGAAGAGAACAATGAAAGTGAGGAGGAGGTTCCTGAAGATGATCTGCTAGAGAAAAACTAAAATTCTTTGCTTGGAATTGATTTAAAAACTGTGTTATTGGGACTGAGACAGCATGTACTGTTGTTTTGTATTTAAGATTCTGCATGAAATGACAATGAGGTTTGAACCGACTTGGCGAAGAACATGGAAACATTTCAGAATGGAATGGCCCCAAACATCATCAGGAGTGCAAAAGAAGGAAGTCAAAAAAAAAACAAAAAAACTACGCCAATCTCATTGGACTAGCAGAGGAAACCACAGAAGGTAACTACACCATATATCTTTCCCCATCTAACCTATCTGTTCCATGCCCAGTGTAAAGTTGCATTGTTTGCATTGTCAATGTAAAGGTTGTATCTCCTATAAATTGTATAAGTGAAAACATGTATTAAAATAATGCAAATATTAAAGGAACAGTTAACCCCCAAATAAAAATCGTCATCCTTTACTCACCTCTTGTCATTTCAAATCTTTATGGCTTTCTTCTTCAGAACACAGTAGAAGATATTTTGAAGAAGGATGGTAACCAAACAACGACGGTGCCCATTGGTTTGGTGTCTATATAATAGAAGTGAATGAGTACCAGCATTGTTCGGTCACCAACATTCTTCAAAATAATTTTTTTGTGTCATGCTGAAGAAAGAAAGCTATATAGGTTTAAAATGACAAGAGTGAGTGAATGATGACAGAATGTTCATTTTTGGGTAAACTATCCCTTTAATTGATTTCTGTACCTAATATACAATCATTTGTATCTGTTTGTAGGTCTCGTTAGGAATGCTGCACTCATTTTATTGCCAGCACTATTTAAAGAAAACGCCAGCTTCCTCTACTGTGTAGATAGTGTAAGTATAGTCTTCTGTAGTTTCATTAATATTTGATGCACTTGACTTGAATTAAAGGAACTGTTCATGCAAATATAAAAATATTAGTCAGTTTACTCACCCTTATGCCAAATTTGTAACAATTAAAAAAAAAATTACATTTACCCTATAATTTACTCACTCTCTTCCTTAGTCATAAACTTTGTACTGTTTGCACTGCTTTGCAATGTCATTGAATGGCACCCCAATTTAAATCATAAAAGAAATCTGTACGACTCCAGGGTTTAATACTTGTCTTCTAAAGCAAAATGGTATGTACAAATGGTACGTTAGTGAGATTACATTTGCCAAGATAGGTTGCTATAATTAGACTATGTATAGATAAGGGAATAACATCCAGTGGGTTGGCACATCAGCTTTACATCGATAATTATGAGCCTTGCTGGTTCTTGCATGTCACGTTTTTAGCTGTCATATCTGTGTTGTGTCATGAACTATTCATTTAAAAGAACGAAAGAACCGATGAGATTCAAAGTAATCAAAGTGGAACTGACGTGGTAATGTTGACATTCAAACACATTACAAAGCTTTTTATTATTAAATATATCTCAGATTGTGTTAAACTGGAGAAACAGTCATATACATTGGTTGTTTTTTTGGTAAGTAAATTATGGGGTAATTTTTAAGTCTATTTGATGACTTCTGTTAATTGGTGAAAAGCACTCAAAAGGTGAAATGTTTGTTTTACAGGAACCCAAAGGTGCTACACCAACCATAGTGTTTAACGGCTCTCCTGATCCCCTCAAGGCTGAAAGTGTCAGCATAATAATGGACAATGTGAACATCATAAGAGAGGCAGACATTGACATGACACAGGCTGTGGAATGCCTATTTGCAGTCTATTTTCTCTTCAATGTGCAGTACCCGGTTGACATTAAGCACACAATGACTTTTATTTAAAAATATATGCTTAACCTTAGACAACAGCACGGCAAAAGAACACCAATACCTGTACTGAAAATGTATAGTCAACTTGTGTAAATTGTAGAGCTATTTAATAGTTGTTTTAACTGTTCATGTATTGATTTTTATCTGCACTGTTAAATATAAAAAATGATTTGTTTTTCCTCATTTCAGAGATATATGTAAAAGTGAAGTACTGTATATGTACGTAAACAAGCTTATGTATGTTTATTAAAGTGAAAATGCTTAAATGAAATAATTCAAACTAAATGGTTAAATGTAATTAAACATCTTAAATGTGAAATTTGCTGTCTAACACAGAGTATACAGAGGTGTAATTTTAAATGACACTAAATTTTTTGTATAAACAGTTGAATAAATTGAAACATTTTAAATTTTCTGGATTGTTTATATTTTCTTATTCAATAATAATTTTAACTTGTTTAATAATAAAGAACCCTTAAATGGTTCTATATAGAACCATCTAACTTGGATTCAAAGAACCATTTGGGGTTCTTTTTATGGAACCCATTAAAGTGGTTCTATATAGAACCATTTTGGAGTTCCATATATGAAGCGGGTGATAGAACCATTTTTGGTTCTAAATAGAACCATTTCTTTTAAGAGTGTACATCGCGATATCGATGCTTAAACGACACATCGTGCAGCCCTAATTTGGATGATATGTGGTTGTGTCTAAAAGGTAATGAATCAATGTTACAAGAAGCAGCACTATTGATCCTGTACCTTGTGTAAATGTTTTCAGTACCGAACAAGTCAGGAACCAAATTAGTACCAGTTCTTGAAACCCATCTCTACTTGTAATAGTTGTCTTGTTGCTGCTGCCCAGACTGTCTCTTCCCCTGATGATAAATATATGTGTTCATTTTAAAGCAATAAATAATACATTTAAACTAGGTGGTAACAAATATATTTCCTTATAAGGAACTCACTGAATCATTGACTCAACTGGTGGCAGGACCTGTTTTTATACAGTCTTTGCTAAAAACCCAAAAAATAGTGAACAATTTGTTTACTTTTTGTGAAACAAAAGTATCAGATCAATTTGAGAATTAAACTAGCATTAAAAATTATGCATGTGAAAAACACCATCAACACCAATAATGAACAGATGACAGAATTTACAAGCCTGTCACTTGAGGGAGAAAAGGGGAAATTATAAATCCCACATAACATTACACTGAACATGATTTCGGCAGCCTCGGTCTAATTAACGTTAAACTTCATACAGCGGTTTATATTATATATATATACGGATAAAAAGCTAAATGTTTTCATTTCATTTCCATTTCGGTTCATTCTTGGTTTTGAAAAAATCTTCAGGTTCCTCCATACGCAGAGCGAAATGGGAACGGTCCAGCATTTAGCAATAATTATTATTAACTCTGTTTTTATTCTTGTTTTTTTCACTACTAACACTTCGCATTTTTGAATTATGAATTATGTGTGTCCAAAAATTGAGTATTTTCTGTTTCAGCTGTTTGATCGCGCTGGTGTCTGGTGCATTCACAGCAGTCGTTCACCAGACATTCAGTGTTAGCGATCCACTTACTCCAAATAGTGTTAATTAGGGCCCGAGCACCGAGGTGCGAGGACCCTCTTGTATCTGCTTTGTTTTTTATTAGGGCCCGAGCACCGATGGTGTGAGGACCCTCTTGGAATTGCTCCGTTTATTATTATTATTATTATTAGGGCCCGAGCACCGATGGTGTGAGGACCCTCTTGGAATTGCTCCGTTTATTATTATTATTATTATTATTATTATTATTATTATTATTATTCTTCTTCTCCAAAATGAATCGCATTTTTGAGGGCCTAAACATGCTCGAAAAGTCATGAAACTTTGCACACACCTCAGAACTGGCGAAAATTTACGTCTGATATGGGTTTCAGAAGTGGGTGTGGCAAAATGGCTCAACAGCGCCACCTATAAACGTTCAACGGTGTGCGCCTCGAGCTACGTTTCATGTACATGTATGAAAATCGGTATACACATGTAACTCTCCAATACCTACAAAAAAGTCTCTTGGAGCAAAATCCAAAACCCAACAGGAAGTCGGTTATTACTAATATTATGAGCAAATTTTGTGTCATTTTTGTCATTTCCATGCGTTGTATTTTAACGAACTCCTCCTAGAGATTCATTCAGATCAACACCAAATTTGGTATGCCTAATCTGAAGGCCTTTGCGATGTTAAATTGCGAAGCTTTTGAGTTTTCGTTAATGGGCGTGTCCGTGGTGGCCTGGCGAATTTCGATGATTCGCCATGAAACAGGAAGTTGCTATAACTCAGACATACAATGACCAATATGCCCCATACTTCACATGTTTGATGAGTCTCCTAACATGAACAGATTGACATGCCCATATTCAGTTATAGTCATAGCGCCACCTATGGGCAACAGGAAGTGACATATTTTACACTGCGATGAACTACTCCTAGAAATTTTATGACATCAAATTTTTTTTGTGGTCAGTCTAATCTAAAGGCCTGTGCGATGTTAAATTGTGAAGATCTTGAGTTTTCGTAAAAAGGCGTGTCCATGGCGCCGTCACGAAGTTCGATGTCTCGCCATGGGAATAAAAGTTGTTATAACTCAGGCATAAAATGTCTGATCTTCCCCAAACTTCACATGTGTGATAAGAGTCCTGGCCTGAACACATCTGAAGGCCAAAATTCCATCAGTTGTGGCAAAATGGCTCGATAGCGCCACCTATACACTTTCAACAGAGTGAGCCTCGAGCTATGTTTCACGTACATGTACAAAAAACGGTATACACATGTAACACACCAATACCTACAAAAAAGTCTCTTGGTACGAAATCCGTATTCCAACAGGAAGTCGGTTATTTTGAATTTTCTCTGCAAAATTGGCGTTGTTTTTGCCATTTTCAGGGGTTGTACTTTAACGAACTCCTCCTAGAGATTTATTCAGATCAACACCAAACCTGGTCAGTGTAATCTTAAGCCCTTTGCGATGTTAAATTGCGAAGATCTTTAGATTTCGTTAAAGGGCGTGTCCATGGCGGCGTGACAAATTTCGATGTTTCGCCATGAAAAAGGAAGTTGCTGTAACTCAGACATACAATGTCCAATCTGCCCCAAACTTCACATGTTAGATAAAACTTCTGCCCTTAACAGATCTACATGCCCACATTCAGTTATAGTCATAGCGCCACCTATTGGCAACAGGAAGTGACATGTTTTACGCTGCAAAAAACTACTCCTATAATTTTTTTGAGATTAACATATATTTTGTGGTCAGTCTAATCTAAAGACCTGTGCAATGTTAACTTTTGGAGATCTTGAGTTTTTGTTAAAGGGCGTTTCCATGGCGCCATGACAAAATTTGATGTCTTGCCACAAGTTGTTGTAACTCAAGCATAAAATGTTCAATCTTCCCCAAACTTCACATGTGTGATAAGAGTCCTGGCCTGAACACATCTGAAGGCCAATATTCCATTATAATGATAGCGCCACCTGCTGGCAACGGTAAGATTGGCACATATATGGGATATACTTTGATATATTCCACTTATATTTAGGACATTAAATGCATATTTCTCAACGTTCACCTTTTTACTAAAGCAACACGATGGCGGTGAACCCGGGTGCGAGGGCCCGTTCATCGCTGCTTGCAGCTTTAATTAGGGCCCGAGCACCGATGGTGTGAGGACCCTCTTGGAATTGCTCCGTTTATTATTATTATTATTATTATTATTATTATTATTATTATTATTATTATTCTTCTTCTCCAAAATGAATCGCATTTTTGAGGGCCTAAACATGCTCGAAAAGTCATGAAACTTTGCACACACCTCAGAACTGGCGAAAATTTACGTCTGATATGGGTTTCAGAAGTGGGTGTGGCAAAATGGCTCAACAGCGCCACCTATACACGTTCAACGGTGTGCGCCTCGAGCTACGTTTCATGTACATGTATGAAAATCGGTATACACATGTAACTCTCCAATACCTACAAAAAGTCTCTTGGAGCAAAATCCGAAACCCAACAGGAAGTCGGTTATTACTAATATTATGAGCAAATTTTGTGTCATTTTTGTCATTTCCATGCGTTGTATTTTAACGAACTCCTCCTAGAGATTAATTCAGATCAACACCAAATTTGGTATGCCTAATCTGAAGGCCTTTGCGATGTTAAATTGCGAAGCTTTTGAGTTTTCGTTAATGGGCGTGTCCGTGGTGGCCTGGCGAATTTCGATGATTCGCCATGAAACAGGAAGTTGCTATAACTCAGACATACAATGACCAATCTGCCCCAAACTTCACATGTTTGATGAGACTCCTGACCTGAACAGATTGACATGCCATATTCAGTTAATAGTCATAGCGCCACCTATTGGCAACAGGAAGTGACATATTTTACACTGCGATGAACTACTCCTAGAAATTTTATGACATCAATGTATTTTTTGTGGTCAGTCTAATCTAAAGCCCTGTGCGATGTTAAGTTGTGAAGATCTTGAGTTTTCGTTAAAAGGCGTGTCCATGGCGCCGTCACGAAGTTCGATGTCTCGCCATGGGAATAAAAGATGTTATAACTCAGGCATAAAATGTCCGATCTTCCCCAAACTTCACATGTGTGATAAGAGTCCTGGCCTGAACACATCTGAAGGCCAAAATTCCATCAGGTGTGGCAAAATGGCTCGATAGCGCCACCTATACACTTTCAACAGAGTGCGCCTCGAGCTATGTTTCACGTACATGTACAAAAATCGGTATACACATGTACACACCAATACCCTAAAAAAAAGTCTCTTGGTACGAATCCGAATCCCCACAGGAAGTCGGTTATTTAGAATTTTCTCTGCAATATTGGCATTGTTTTTGCCATTTTCAGGGGTTGTACTTTAACGAACTCCTCCTAGAGATTTATTTCAGATCAACACCAAACCTGGTCAGTGTAATCTTAAGCCCTTTGCGATGTTAAATTGCGAAGATCTTTAGATTTCCGTTAAAGGGCGTGTCCATGGTGGCCTGACAAATTTCGATGTTTTCGCCATGAAAAAGGGAAGTTGCTTGTAACTCAGACATACAATGTCCAATCTGCCCCAAACTTCACATGTTAGATAAAACTTCTGCCTTAACAGATCTACATGCCACATTCAGTTATAGTCATAGCGCCACCTATTGGCAACAGGAAGTGACATGTTTTACGCTGCAACAAACTACTCCTATAATTTTTTTGAGATTAACATATATTTTGTGGTCAGTCTAATCTAAAGGCCTGTGGCAATGTTAACTTTTGGAGATCTTGAGTTTTTGTTAAAGGCCGTTTCCATGGCGCCATGACAAAATTTGATGTCTTGCCACAGCAAGAAAGGAA